>NW_003299098.1:453321-469818 GCF_000151645.1 Tuber melanosporum
GATATATGTGTTTTATTCCTTGAAACGAGACGGGTAAAGTCACCATAGCAGTCTGCCTCTCTTTCTTGTCTAGAGGTCAGATTGGATATCAAGTTTTGAATTACTTGATTCTGTTAGGTCTGTTGTGCTCTAAATTCCTGGAAAGCTCATTCCAGAGTAAGATCTCACTCAAGAGTAACTCGCTACAGTTGGATGGTTGCCCCTTCGTGATGTTCTTGTCATATATCTTATGCTACCAATTTTGCAGCAATTTCCCTGTTGATTCTTTGTTGGATTTTTCCAATATTTACTTCCACCACAGTATACTGATGTAACATAATGGCTATGTCATTGTCATGTATGTCTTATCCTTCCAACAATCTTTGCTGAACTTCTATCAGTCCTCGTACATTGGCCTGTGAGTCAGCTGATAGAGTTTTGAAGGCAATGTTGGCAGTATCGATAGTGGTTGAAATATCCTGGCATATTTGTCCTATGACTATTCCAGCTCTAGCAGCAAGTCATCCTAGGTCTGCTCCATGAGTATTTGGATGTGGTGTAGAGGGTCCTGAAATGGGAGAGTAGGCTCTGGAGGATGGTCGGGCAATAAAGCTTTTGCCGGCTGGTACTCCACCGGGTTGTCAGATAGCAGGAGGGAGAGAGGATGAATGAATAAGAGTCATAGAGTGGTAATCTCCAGAGGTATCCATTAGATCCCCCGGAGTAATCTGCTTAGGAGGTCGTAATATCTCCTTTGCTTATTTGCGAGCTTCTTTTTCTCGTGCACAAGCTAGAAAGCCAGTGTCACGAACGTGGCTTAGCGAGGAAAGGGTTTTTCACATGACACATGGTTATGAGTCACAGGTATGTTATTGTTTCACGCATATGACCTATTCGGGTTATATGATTAGTTACGTGTGGGATTTGTGATACTTTCGCACATGGCTCAAGTATGAGTCATGGGACATGTGCCTGACGAGTATGCCTTACGAGTGTGCCTTACGGGTAAGCCTTGCGTATATGATTTATGTTTCGCACATGACCTCATTATGATGTCATGGGTTTCGTGCATATGACTCAGTCGAGTCATATGACTTGGTTATTGCGTTATGATTGGTTTATGAGTTTCACACATAATCTCGCTAGGAGATCATGGGTTTTAAGCATGTGATCACTTTGGTCACATGACTAGTTTGTTGTGATTTAGTTTCGCACATGTGACCACTTTAGGTTACATGACTAAAGGCGGGAAGAACACTATATAAGGAGGCCGATGTGGCCGAGGAAGATAGGTTCTTCACGCTTTGTTCTTAGTACTTTTCCAACTTATTACTTTAACGAATATAAAAAACCTTTACGATCTTTATCCTTATTGCAACGTTATCGTTACGCCAAGGAAGGCGCTTTACGAAGAAGAGTTAGAGAAAGCTTACGATAGGCGTTCCCCATAGAAGACAAAGGTCTTGTACTATCGGTAACGTAGGCAGAGACCTAGAGCTATCGTAGGAGAAAGAAAGAAGGAGACAGAACCGATAAGTATCATTCCCCGTTGCCAAGAACTAACTATACAGAGAGGGATCGTTATATTACAAAGCGTCACCTAGTGCGACGCCAAATGATACAAGATGGCATCCTTCAACCCAGACAGGGAAGGGGATATTGACATCGACGATCAAAATCTTAATCTAGGAGGATTCAGCGATGCCTTAGATCACATCTCAGCAGAACCCTCGAGAGCAGCAAGCCCAGTAACCCTAGAGAAAGAATCACCAGTCGATAGCTCTCCCGCTGGAACTCCACGACCTTAGAGAATGTCGGGATCCGCAGTACCTGGGCCACCGGCCCCCGCCGCTCCGGCACCAGGAACCAGTATACTTGGAATGACTGAAAATCAGTTTCAGGCATTTCTCACGCCCACACGGAATACAGGGCAAGGAAATATCCAACGACCAAAAGCAAAAGAGCCCGACACTTACGAAGGAGCCGAAGATAAGCTACGAATATTCTTAGCGCAATGCGAGGGATATTTTGCTGTTAAGGGATATGGAGATCAACACGACGAAATCAAGATTCCATATGTGGAATCCCTGCTCAGAGGACTCGCAGGACAATGGATCATGCCTTTCAAAGATGGAAGGAAGCAGAGGGAATGGGTCACATACGAAGAGTTCAAGGCGACACTCTTTGAACAATTTGGAGACCCCAACGCCAAAGAAACAGCAAGACGAAAGCTAGAAAAACTCCAACAAGGAAAACAAACATTCTCAGCATATTGGAACGAATGTCGACTATTGGAATACGAGGCCGAGTTTGATGATGCAACTCTCTACATCATCCTCCTGAGAAACTGCAGTGAGAGACTCCGAGAGGCATGGGGAATCTCTGACCTGCGCTATATGACAGCCGAACGATTTGCAAGATGGGCAATCGACAAAGAAAGCAAATTAAACATGGTTCGGAGCAACTCGGAAAACACTATAGCACATAGAGTGGTCCAATCATCTAGGAATGTGGACGGGACCTTCAAACCGCAAGCATCTCGAGAGGAAAGTCGAACATTACCACCAGGCGAACCAATGGAGTTAGACATGTCAAGGGCGGGGCCTGCCCTGAATCTGTCTAAGGAAGAGTACGCCAGAAGGATGAATGGGAAACTATACCTGAGGTGTAGAAAAGCAGAGCATCAGATACGAGAATGCAGAAGCCGACCGGACAACGGATACCAAGGAAACAGAGCTGCTGGAAATAATCGTTTCCAAAATCAAAGAAGAAGCAACATCCGCGAAATGATAGCAGAGGATTCACCGGCGGAAAACGAAGAGGGTCCCCAGTAAACGGTAGTCTGGGAGACCCAAGATGTGGACCTGGAAAACCCATCAAATTAGCAAACTACTACAGGGCACTACACACACAAAGAGGAGAAGAAGATGGAGATCATGTGATGATCAGAACGAAGATATACAACAGAGAAAGCGAAGAAACAACAATATATGCAATGCTCAAGTCGGGGGCTACTGAAGACTTCATCAACAAAGAAATATGCGACAAAGACGGCCTCCACACCAAACAAGCGAAGAAAGCAAGACAGGTCTACTTAGCGGATGGAAAACCAAGGACTATGGGTCCTATAGCCCATACGGCGACAGTACCCATGGACATTGACAGCCATAGGGAAAAGGCAACCTTTCAAGTGGCAGATCTGAAGAACCATGAGATAGTCCTAGGGATGCCATGGTTACGGAAGCATAATCTGACGATCGATTGGAAAGAGAACAAGATGACCTTTACAAGCAAACTATGTACGACACAATGTCTCAACAGTTCACCTGTGGTCTACTCAATACTGATAGGGGAAGCGGAGGAAGAAACTTTGTATGCAAAGTTTGCAGTGATGCGGCAAGACAAGAGGGTCCGGATACAAAGACTGGACCCAGAGGCAAATGTGCCTACCAAGGATTCCAAAGGGGCAGCAGGACACAACCTAGATGCCAGCGAAGGAATCAAGATACTGGCCAACGGGCAGGCAATGATAGTGACGGGAATAGCCATTGGACTCCCAGAAGGCACCTATGGACGAATAGCACACCGCAGTGGTCTGGCAGTCAAACGCCGACTCATGACCATGGCAGGGGTGATCGACGTCGACTATACCGGTGAAATCAAAGTGGTCCTGGCCAACCTAGTTCCAGAGAACTACTAAGTCCAGAAAGGCGATCGAATCGCACAGTTGATAATCGAAAAAATCAACAAAGAGGATCTGCATGAAGTAAATCAACTGGAAGAAACCATAAGAGGAAATAAGGGATTTGGAAGTATGGACCAAAACCAGCGAGATACCACAAAAAGAGTTGAGATCAAAGAGATCACAGCACAAGCCTTAGGACGATATTATAGAAGAGGAGATACAACAGGAATTCTCAAATGGACATACGAAAACGGAAAAGCAGTTCTAGCAAAAATCAACATTAGCACAGAGCTAGCAATTCAGGATAAGAAATACCAAAGCCAAAAAGGATGGAAAGAATTGGTTCCAAAAGAATATCACCAATTCACAAATCTATTCCAAGAAGAGGAAGCTACGGAGCTACCACCTCGAAGACCAGGAATCGACCACGAAATTCAGCTGGACAAAGACTAAAAAACTGGAAAGATAAAAGAGATTCCCTATAAGAAGTTATACCCCCTAGGGGAAGCAGAGCTCGAAGAACTTAGGAAGTACATAGAGCAAAACCTAAAGAGAGGATGGATCCGAGACTCTTTCGCGTCAGGAGGATCTCCAATACTATTCATCAAAAAGAAAGACGGAAAAATGAGACTATGCGTGGACTACCGAGCCCTCAATTCGGTTACTAAGAAGGACCGATATCCACTACCCTTGATTGGGGAAGCACTGGACAGACTACGATCAGCAAAATACTTCACCAAACTCGACATCAAAGACGCATACCACAACATACACATCAAGGCAGGAGACGAATGGAAGACTACATTCGCCTCAAGATACGGAATGTTCGAATACTTGGTTATGCCCTTTGGGCTAACCAACGCACCGGCTTCATTCCAGAGATGGATCAACAAGGTACTTAATAAGTACCTCAACATATGTTGCATCATATACTTGGACGATGTACTCATATACTCGGAAAACATACAACAACACCAAAAAGATATCAGCAATATCATGGCGGCAATACAAGGATCAGGAATGAAGATCAAACCAACAAAATACGAATTCCACAAGGAAGAAACAGAATACCTTGGATTTATTATCAATCGAAGTAGGATCAAGGTTGACTCAGTTAAAATAGCAGCCATATGGGATTGGGCCAAACCAAACAACAAAACAGATGTCCAATGCTTTATGGGATTCTGCAACTTTTATCGAAGGTTCATAGAGGGGTTTAGCAGACTTGCAAAGCCACTCTATAACCTCACGAAAAAAGACAAGAAATGGGAATGGGGAGAAACGGAACAAAAAGCATATGATGCAATATGAACGCATCTAACATCGGCACCCATATTGGTCCATTTCAACCCAAACCGAAGGACAATGATTGAAATGGACGCCTCAAAATATGTATGCTCAGGCATACTATCGCAACAATGCGACAATGGAAAATGGAGGCCAGTGTCCTATTGATGCAAAACAATGACCCCCGTAGAGTGCAACTACGATGTTGCAAACAAAGAACTATTAGCAATAGTTCAAGCATTAAAAGAATGGAGAAGATACGTTTCAAACAACGACCATCCAGTCCGAGTTCTAACCGACCACAAGAACCTGGTACCATTCATGACTACGAAAGAACTGAACGACCGCCAGATAAGATCGATGGAACACCTGAGCAAATACAACTTCAAAATCGAATACCGACCAGGCAAAGACAGTGGAAAGCTAGATGCTCTCACAAGGATTGCAAGCGACAAACCATAAGCGAAAGAAGACGAAAGGATCAAACAAAAAACACGGACCCTATTACCAAAAACCTACTTCGAGGTAATGGAGGTTATCCAATTCACATCAAAGGAAGAAAAAGGAAGCGAGGCCGCAAACAAGAAAGACAAAACAATCCAGGCAATAAGAGAAGCCTTAGAAGGAGGATAAAAGGAGACGAAAGGAATTGCACTGGGGTTATGCCAATGGAAGGATGGAAATATATGGTACGATGGAAAACAGTGGATCCCGGAAGAAGAAGAGATAAGGACAGACATCATACGACAACACCACGATATCCGAACGGCAGGACACGGAGAGACGGCTAAAACCACAGAATTTATCACGAGGTCATTCTATTGGCCTAGACTGCGCGAAGATGTCAAACGATATGTCAAAAACTGTGACATATGCCAGAGGACGAAAACGGCTAAACACGTACCATATGGATTACTAAAATCAAATGAAGTCCCCGAACAACCATGGGAAACAATTACTATGGATTTCATCACAGACCTACCAACATCGGAAAATTGCGATAGCATCTTGGTAGTGGTGGATCGCCTGACCAAAATGAGTCATTTCATTCTGGTTAGAAAAGACATCAACACGAGGGATTTTATACAAACATTCTTCAGAGAGGTCTTTCGACTTCATGGCCTCGCAAAGAATTTCATTACCGATCGAGGAACACTATTCACATCGGGACTATGGAAGAAAGTAACCGGAGAAATGGGGATACAAAACAGAATGAGCACAGCATTCCACCCACAAATCGATGGACAAACGGAACGGGTAAATGCGATACTCGAACAATATTTAAGGGCCTATGCCAATTATCAACAAGATGATTGGTAAAAGCTGTTATCTATGGCCGAATTCGCATACAACAATGGAAAGCCATATTGAAACATATTGGCACGACACCCTTCTTCGCGAATTACGGACAACATCCACATAGGCAGACCACAAATCATACGATTAATGATGTGATACCGGATAAAACCGATATGGAGAAACTACACGAAACATTACAATACGAAATGAGTCAAGCACAACAACGACAGAAGGAACAATACGATAAGCACCGAAGACCAGATCCGAACATACGACCAGGAGATAGAGTCTGGCTAATACCACGCAATATTCATACAACGCGACCATCAAAGAAATTGGACTACAAGAAAATAGGACCATTCCGGATACTGGAAAAAGTGGGCAGCGGAGCTTATAAACTCGACCTTCCCCCCTTAATGCGAATACACAATACATTCCACATCTCACTCCTCGAACAACACAATGACAATAAGTTTCCTTCACAAACACTTATTCCTCCCCCTCCAATCGAACTCGACGGAGAACCAGAATACGAGCTCGACGAAATAGTCGATTCCCGCTTCTTCCACGGCCACCTCCAATACTGAGCCAAGTGGACAGGATATTCTCCTGAACATGATAAAACTTGGTACTTCGCGTACAACTTCGAAAACGCACAAGATGCCATCTCAACCTTCCACCAGCGATACCCAGGCAAGCCCAGCCCAAGTGACGATCACGTTCAACCAAGGCAAAGAAGAGCGAAAGACTCCCGTGCCGTTGCAACAACACGAGGGCAGGGGCGATAGCCCCCGCCAAACCACACCCACCAGCCCCGAATACTCATTCATGGTGCCAACCGATGAAGAACACAAGGAAAGGGAAAGACAAGCATAGCATAACGCCAGGTCATGGACGGTATGCTACGATGACGGTTGCCAATCACACTTTGGCAACAAGGAAGACTCGGGATGGTTCCCAAGGGAATACCGAAAGCGTGGCCCACGCCCAGACCACATCCTGAAGCATTGGCAACAATGCTTCAGAAATGAGTACAGGATGCACAGGGCACAAAAAATATCTGCGGGATTCTACCCGCAGAAGGATGGAAGCCGAAAAGAGTTGGAAGGAGAAGATGCCAGAAAGGCATGGGCCGCGAGGACGCGGTCCAAGCAGGAAGAGGCCCAAAATTCCTCGGCAGACATGGAACCGGATGTCAGGAGCCTACACAGGCAGATCCGGGGACTCCGAGAACAACTGGGCCAAGCCGAGGCCACAATTTCGGCAAACGACAAAACGATCGCGGAGCTCAGACAGCTGAACGACAATCAGCGGCAGACGATTGAGATGGCGAATCTGACTCTAGAATCCGTAAGGGTCATATGGAGGACGGCAGATGAAAAGTTCCACAAGCTGAGAAGGACCGTGCTCACGTCAGGATGGGAACTATTGAAACTGGGAGAAAAAGCCTGATGGGACTCAGGCTTAGGGGGAGGGGAGCTAATGTCACGAACATGGCTTAGCAAGGAAAGGGTTTTTCACATGACACATGGTTATGAGTCACAGGTATGTTATTGTTTCACGCATATGACCTATTCGGGTTATATGATTAGTTATGTGTGGGATTTGTGATGCTTTCGCACATGGCTCAAGTATGAGTCATGGGACATGCGCCTGACGAGTATGCCTTACGAGTGTACCTTATGGGTAAGCCTTGCGCATATGATTTATGTTTCGCACATGACCTCATTATGATGTCATGGGTTTCGTGCATATGACTCAGTCGAGTCATATGACTTGGTTATTGCGTTATGATTGGTTTATGAGTTTCGCACATAATCTCGCTAGGAGATCATGGGTTTTAAGCATGTGATCACTTTGGTCACATGACTAGTTTGTTGTGATTTAGTTTCGCACATGTGACCACTTTAGGTTACATGACTAAAGGCGGGAAGAACACTATATAAGGAGGCCGATGTGGCCGAGGAAGATAGGTTCTTCACGCTTTGTTCTAAGTACTTTTCCTACTTATTACTTTAACGAATATAAAAAACCTGTACGATCTTTATCCTTATTGCAACGTTATCGTTACGACAAGGAAGGCGCTTTACGAAGAAGAGTTAGAGAAAGCTTACGATAGGTGTTCCCCATAGAAGACAAAGGTCTTGTACTATCAGTAAGGTAGGCAGAGACCTAGAGCTATCGTATGACAAAGAAAGAAGGAGACAGAACCGATAAGTATCGTTCCCCCTCGCCAAGAACTAACTATACAGAGAGGGATCGTTACAGCCAGTGTTTTTGCAAGTTTCCATTTGAGTAGGATATGCAGTGGGACACTTAGTGTCCTAGCCATATCGTGTGGTAGGAAAAGGTAGGTAGATAGGTAGAAAGCCTTGGTAACAAGAAGATCTAATGATATACTATTAGGCGGAGACAATCTAATACACTTCAGAATTGTCTAGGCCAATCAAGATTCGTTTCTGTAGAAGGAGATTTTCTAGGAAGGCTCAAGTTCACTTATTTCATTTATGACTACTAAGAGCAAAGTAAATTTCATAAGGTAAGATAGAATTGTAAAATAATATTATTTTGTTAAAGTCTCTTCTCCGTTGCTTGATAATATCTAAAGCTTGGAAGGTACTTCAATATTTATATTCTGCATCTGAGTGTTTACAAACTACCACTATATATCATACAACCATGTACCTCTCTCATTATAACTCGCAATATCGGTTATTCTTGAAAGGTGCAAATACCTGAAGACCTTGAAAATCACCACACTCTCTTTGGCAATTATTATAAAACTAACTCTGAACCATACTGCTCCCAAAGTAATTATCTCATTATTTGAGTCTTTAGACTTGTATCCTGGTTCTTAATCGAGCTGAGTTGGCTCTAATTGTCTCCATCATTGATGAAATGATCAGTTTCATCTGCAGGTTGCATTTGTAAAGGTAGTTGTAATTACAACCTTTTTTCTAGTTGCCTAATTTTAAACCTTAATAACTCCTTACTCAACTAATAGATAACTTCCAGGAGAGTTCCTACTAATTCGCAGAGAGCGATTCCCCTGGATTGAGAAAAATATTCCCACGGTCAGCAATCTTTAGTTGCTTTGGGTAACAGGGTTTTAATCACTATTGTAGTATTGGATATTATCCTCATAACTGCACTGTATTCCAAAACCTAGTTGTAAGACTCTGTGAAGTTTAATGGCTTCTATGGTTGTATCCCTCATAGTTCTAGACCTTTCTGGATATTTTAAGGTGGATGTGAATGTGTCAGTCTCTTACTGAGATCCTTTACCATTCGATATTATCTCTTTGTAAAAAAAGTCTCTTGTTACTTACAGCCCATACCAAAGATATCCCATCTTTGAAGCCCTGTAATCTTCTGAGAAGTTGACAGATATACTCTATTCCATGTCTCAGATCTAGCCAAAGGTCCCCTCTTATTTATCCTGCAAATAGGATTCGGTCCGACAGATGGCAGCAACATATATGGTGTTATTCTGACACCTTTAATTCTGTAGTATTATAGTCATAGGACACAACTGAGATTGATATGTATGAGAACAGGTGGGCCCATAAGGGGGCCGGAAGGGGGTGTTGGAGACAAGAGGTTCCGATTCCAGGTGAGGTTACCCTACTTAGAGTGACTCCTACGTATCAGATCCCTGTATTCCTAACAGGCTTTTTCGCACTGGGGCGTAGTACAAGTGAGCAAACAGTGGATAAAGAGCTGGATGAAGATATGCGCATTTGGTAGTAGATGTTGTAGAACTGAATCATATATCATTGCAGTAGAGCAGGCAGATAATAATTAGGAAATCCGTGAGATTAGTCATTTGCTCCCATCGCCTTCCAGAGGCACTCACTGTGTTTTTTTTTTTTTTTTTTCTATATTGCCAGAAGTCTATAATCTCCCCCTTATTAGTCCTCCTTGTATTCACTACGTGTCATCACATATCCCTCACCTTACAGGTTGTGAGAAGTGGTATATTAATACCAATGGCGAAAGTCTTATATTGTCTGGAATGTGTAATACTTAATTACTAGATGGTGGGTTTCATTGCTGGGCCAGGAACAAGTGGCTTGTGAATAAATACTGGTATAGAATGATGGCTGTGCTGGACTAGTAAACCTGTATATATTGGATTTCTTTGTTACTCTGTTCTGATAGCAATATGAGATACTATGATAATATAAGGGCTGACTTCGGATTTCATCTTTCCAGTACTCAAGTAGTGGGTTGTGAGTGATATCTGATGTGGGCGATAGGTAATGCGATGAAGGTGGATGAGAAATTGTTTCTTCCCTAAACACAAGCTAAAGATACGATGTATTCTATTGCGCTACCACAACCTCTTTGTTGCCTTGTGATTGCCTTTCTCTGATTCAAAATCTTTCCTTGAATCTCATTACCAGAAGGTGTACCTTCTGCAAAGGAGGTGTAGGGGAGTGTGATAAAAGCGCCATTATTTTCACCTCTCAATCAATTTGAAATATATGTCAGTCTTCACCCCTCTGAACTCATGTTTTCACTCTCATTAAAACCTCCAACAACTTTAGAGAGGTTGGTCAATTAACTGGTACTGGAAGTAACAGAGATTTAGAACGGAATTACAGACACTTACTCAGGCATACCCATCTCTTTCTATTCTTATTTACGAAGCTTCCCTTGATGTAACCGCACCTCCACTGCAACTACCACAGGTCTCCCGAAGTTTTTGAAATTACCTCATCCAGCGAACAGTACCAACTGCCCAACTCTGGCATACTAAGCTGCTTCTTTAGTTAGTCTACTGTACTGTACTAGTATTCCAGTACTGTACAATACTTGCAGCTTAGTAGCAGGATTCTGCCTCATCACGCATATTTTCATTGGGCATCTGTGCTAAGAGAGGCACCAGTGTATACTTGGAACCCCCTCTCAGGTGGGCTAAAGGATCTCTACATATTTTAGGAACTACGAGTGGTGGGATTAAAAACACGTAGAATTGGAATTTACATGAAACTGGTGAGCTTATTGAAACTGTCAGATTATAACAGATTGGCGGACGGTATTCTAACCACTCGGAATATCATATGGCAGGTTTTTAACGGGTTTTGAGATGCAGAGAGTTTTGTTGGTTTGTCAATGTCACTTTTTTTGGCTATTGAATCACTTTGGTTCTGGGTCGCGAAGTAGTAAATTTTGGTAGATGTAATGGGGGCTCCCTCTGGGAAGTTGTATCCCCAGGTTGCAACCGCACCGAAATGAATTCTTCCACAAAGTGAACAAATATAATAAATGTCAAAAGTCTCAACAGTAGAGTTTGAAGAAACAAAAGGGTAAAACTTAATATCGTTAAGCCACAGCTTTTACTCAATTAAGTTCTGATCTCGAGAGGTAGTTGATTGCCACAGTAGAGGAAAACTCGCATATACTTAAGTAGATTTCATATACTGCCAGTTGCTCCCCATCACTACTCTGTATTCATGAGCATCCAACTCCCTTGGGCTGCCTAGCTAACCTCCATGGGTCGGACTAAAGATCCCCCTTAGCAAACTAGACTACTCTCGTGGTTTGCTAATACACACGCGATAGAAGTATTTTAGCCGCTACATCTACAATGCAACCGCAGGAGTAAAAACTCTTCATATCGTGGACATGTCAATGGTGAGCTGTCATGCCCGAGTAGATGCGATACCAACTATAGAACTCTCTACCCATATACACTTAGCCTTCTACAAGTATCCGCAGCCCGTGAACATCTATCCGATGCTACTCGATTCCATATCATTCCGGATGGTGGCTATGTAGCTCCCCCGATAGACCCCTTTGGATGTTGACTACCAATAGGCGCTACCCACAGTCAACCCTCCTAGAAACAGGTCTTATTGTGACCTTAGACTAGTGTCTTAGAGTCCCTAACGATTCTCCAATACTATTACACTTTCGGGGCAACAGACTTCAGTTACCTCGCCTACTAGCCTTTCATAACCTCACATACTATCTTAGACGTCAAAGTAGTATTACTCCATCAGTTCTGGTCCGTTTTCCACCAAACTACCTGGAGACTATTTTCCAGGTTCTCCTCTACCCTCTCATATATCCCGCGGACAGCTTCCGGTCGGACGGACGGTGGGAACGTATACAGTATTACACAAGCGTCTCCACTTGAAGACATTTACTAGGCTTACAGCAACTCTCGAGGCTGTAGCCCATGATGCCAGGGACTTATAGCGGGGCCGCAGGGGGGTGTTAGCCACCACACCTCCAAGTTACAGCTTGTTTGGAGCTCAACTGGTTGTGCCGGAATGATCTGCACAGCCTGAGATTTGAACACCCTATGTAGTTTCGCGTGTCAAACAATCTAGTAACTTCCCCCGAAGTCCTGCCTAACAAGTTACTTTCAAGGTTGGGTAATTTGGCTCCATAACAGAGTAACCCATAGCCCAAAGCAGGGTAACTTTAGTCCAAAGGTAAGGTAACTTGGCTCCATAACAGGGTAACCCATAGTTCAAGGCAGGGTAACTTTAGTCCAAATGTAGGGTAACTCTCCCCGGACTCACCGTTGAGTAATTCAGGGTAACTCCCAAATTGACTACTTAGGTTACCCTACTGAGTAGGGTAACTACCGCTCCTTACTAGTACCTGTATACTTCTTATTATGGTATAGTATGCCCAACCAAGGTACTTAACCAACAGTACCTCTAGCCAGTAGACTCTAGTCTACCACCATTCCTATTACAGTAGTCTCTTGATACCGGTATGGGTATAGGTTTGTTTAACTGTAATAGTACTCCGTGGAGTCTCGTTACAGTAGAGTAAAGATGGATACTACAGAACCTAAACCCGAGTACTTGAGTAAGGGATTAGGATGGCGAAAACCAAATTGTTTGTCACATACAGGGAGCTTACCTTTCTGTAATATTAATACAATACTGGTACTGGCATCTCTGCACAAGGTTAATGGAGCCTTTCATTCCTGCCTTAACAAAACACCCCACAACCGTCGTATAATATATACCTGAGTGTCCTAGCAATAATAGTCCCTTATGGTTGGACACTTACACAATACTGGTGCTAGCCTATTGTAGATAACTGGTTAACCACTATTCACCTGACAAATGCCAAACCCGCACCGGTATGTTTTGGGTAGGTTGTTGTGCCAAGAATCCAAAGAAAACCGAAAAACATCACCCTATGGCTCTGTTCATCAATTCAATTTCCTCAATTCAATTTCTTCCATCCCTCCCTCCATCCTCTCATCACACACACCCCCATTAGATCTTACCCGTTAAACACAACTACCATGCTAAACACTACTACGAGTACCACAACCGACATCGCACCCACCAACTGTATCCCCATTCTCACTCCTCCGGATACGATCAGCACATCCTACACGTTAGACCCTACTACGTTAAACACAACTACTACCCCTAAATACAGCTACCACAACCGACCCCTTGGTATTTGCTATCCCTAGAATGGGGTCGAATTTAGCCAGCATTAACGACCTATATGTCTGCCTCGGCCTCACGCAATGTCGCCACCGCAATCCGCTCTAACCGTCGGGTCAGAGTCCCCAGGGCCTCACAACAAGGAGAGCCAGGAATCAGCACAAACGACAGCGGTGGTGGAGCTAATGCTGGAGGCCGATGACTGTCGCGAAAACTGACGATGACGTTTACCTGTGGTAGTGTTGATTTGCAGTTCCGGTGCTGGTATACTTGACCCTAGCACTCCGATTTAAGAGGGCGAAAAATGTTTGTGCACCCGTACTAGGTTATTGGGGTTAATACTATATTCTCAGTGTGTTTGCTCTTCCTTGTTTCCTCGTTTCTTACGCTCGAGGGGAAACTGACTGGAAGTGGATTCTCTGGTTTGCGGCCTTCATTTTTGTTGCTGGCTACACTGACAGCTGGATCTCTGAAGGAGAGGGGAAAGAGAAGGACGAAAAGCGCAAGATCAACAAGGAGGGTGGATGTGCATTGTTTCCCGCTGGAACCAGTGAGGACCCCTAAGCTTGTAAGACGACCAAGCAGCTGTCGGACGCGGTGTGGTTCTCTGGCATCGTGATCCTCTCTGTGCCTCCTCCTTCTGTTCAGCAAGATGATGAAAGTGTGGCGAAGCGGACCGGACATTCAGGCCTCTGCACCATTGTCCTTGCCCTGACCTGCGAATTGTGCCGACAAATATCAGTAGTCCTGTACGCATTAATCAACTGTAAGAGTGGTCCCACTGGATCAGCACGGTTGAGAAAGGGGATCAATATACTTGTTGCTACGCCAGGGAAGTTGTTGGATCATCTGGAAAATACAGAGAGTCTAGACATTGTCGGGTGAAGTAAGTTGTATGTGGTGAAGGTGACAGGCTTATAGAGTTGAGGTTTAGGGAGACAATTAGAAGTATCCTAGGCATTCTGGCAAAGAAGAGCAAGTTTACGAATAACAGGGAGGAAGCAGCGGGATAGAAGAGTGAAGCGGAGTTACCGAGGAGGAGGGTGTCAATACTTTGTTCAGCGACCATGAAGACCAATGTACAGCGACTTGGGGATATCTCTTTGAAGGAGGTGCTATATATCAAGGCGGAGAAGTGATGTGACGGGTTGTACGGGGCCTGCAAGAGTGCGGAAGAGGGGCTCCAGGCTCCGGCACAGTTGAAGCAGAGTTTTATTGCGGTTCCAGCCAAGTTGAGGTTAATGGGATTTAGTGTGATACTTAAGAGGGCTTTATACGATTACAGGCCCAAAGATTATTGTCTTTTTCACCTGTTCAATTGGGTGGACTCACACTTTCAGGTATTTCCTCATTTGCTGGAGGATAGTTCCTATACTCAACTGCCAAAGCCCATCCCGAAACCCACGAAACGCTCAGAAGGCTCTAAAAAAAGATTCTGCAAAACCCTACACTCTAGAAACCAGACCAGATCCTTCCGCAAAGCCATCTAGAGAGCCTCCACCAAACGACCCTACAATCACCGAGGTCCCACACCTCCAGCCCACCGCCCTTCCCCTCGAACTCAATGGCTCCCTCATGCAGCCAATCCGAACCTCCGCCCTCCACTCCTTTGCGCACACAACCTCCCCTTCTCTCCTGTTCCGCACCGATGTTAACGCCCGTGGGCTAGACCTCCCAAACGTCGACCTAACAATCCAATTTGACCGTCCGTTCTCTCGTGATGACTACCTCTACAGTATCGGCTGGGCGGGCCATAATGTTCCTGCTTCCAGGGCCGGCGGAATGCTATGTCGATGCAGTGCTAAAAGAGGTTGGAAATCCCATACACGCAGACATGGACGAGATGATCGGGAATGGCTTCAGAAGGGAAAGGGTGAACAAGAACCTAGAGTGGGAAGATAAAGCCTCAGAATGGCAGTTGGAAGTCGAGAGGTGGGTGTTAGCGGATAAAGTGATGATGGACCTGGCAAACAAAGTATAGGGACGCCACATCTGTGCCTATACCACCCGTGTTGCCTCTGAGAAGGGTGTATTCAATCATAAAGCACCGCATTATGGATAATTGGGGAAGATTTTTGGGGTCAGGGATGCCCCAGAGGATAGTTCCTGGGGGTGGCGCAACTGGTGGTGGGAAAGGGAGGGAACTTTGCGGGTTCGGCGGCCACAGTCACCGTCGTCAAAGCGGACGTGAAAATAAGCTTAGCTGTAGAAGATTCAGCGAGCGATGCTAGCCTAGAAGCAGTAAGGGAGAAGCGGAAGATTGCTTTTAGCATGCATATAGAGAAGGGGATGGCTTCTGAGTTTAATATCGGGTGAGGAAAGCTTCTGCCCGGGTAAACCTATCGTGACTACATCTAATATTGTAATTATGATACCTTTCTGTGAATATACCAGACCAGGAATCACACTGCGAGGGATACGAAGTGGTCTAAACTGGGGCCATGCTTCGTGGCATAGAGACACACGTACCACCCCCCTCTGTCACTTCACTCTTCTCTCCCTCAATTATTACAAAAAATACTTTTCTCCTAAATAACGACACCCCTTAACCCATAGCCCCTCTACTTACCACTTTCCCCCACTGACTATCCCCCCCTCGCACTTTGGCAAATATGAAGAAAACGAGAGTCTCTGCCAGATATCCCGGTACGTGGCAGAAGCCGTTTCGGAACTTGTCTAGAAGCTAACGGCATTAGGTTTTCTTTTTCCCATTACTGCCTTGTGCTCAAATTTTTTTCTCCACAATGGCCACTCACTACACCACCATCGCCCAAGCACAAGTGTCAATCTCAGCTCCCTACCATCGGTTTGTAGACG
>NW_003299098.1:469968-605857 GCF_000151645.1 Tuber melanosporum
CGAGGCGCGTTGAAATGGATGTTGGTGGTCAATGCACTGAAAAGGGCAACGAAAAATGTTGAGAAAAAAATTACATTACCGGCTCCCAGAGTTCATACTACGCCTACGTTAACAGCGGAGGGGGAAGGATATTGGCTGAGATAACACAATTGCGGAAGGCCTCGGAAGATCAAGCTGTCAAGTTGGATTCATTGAAAAAGTAGTATTCAGCAAAATTGGAGGCTTCGGGAAAAAAGCTCTCTAGCATTGTTGAGTGGGCCGCTACTATGAGACAAATCCAAAGAGTTGGGATATCAATTCGCAAGTGCTTTTTTCATAATTACATGAAATCAGTCGGCATGGCATCTACCAAGCGTTACCGGGCAATCCTAAAAGCTAATAAAGTGGCTCATCATGGAGATTTTCAAACCGACACGTTGTTGACGAAACTTGGTCACCTTGGACACACTCATGCTTTCAAGGACCTCTATGGTGTTCCGTATAAACGTGCCGAATATTACATGAGTATGTATACCGCTGTGGTTTAGACCTTACCTATATCAACTAACAATAGTAGAATCGAATATGATTATTAACATAATCAACAAACGCGCTACGATGATTGCCAACCGACGCCGAATATCGAGAAAATGGGATGAGCAACTACAGAGTGACTTTGAAAATATGATAGTATTTTTTCATAACGCAAGCGAGGAAGAGTGGGGTAGGTTCGAAAAGGATGAGGCGGGGGAGAGTCCGGAAAAAAAGGCCTGGTTCCAGATTTCCTTGGCTTAGGGGAAAGGGGGAAAGAGGGGGAGCCTGAGGGGATGGGAGATGGGGAGGGGGAAGAGGGGAGGGGGGGAGGGGGGGAATGGGAATGGGAATGGGGAACGGGGAATGGGGAATGGGGAATGGGGGGATGCAGAAAGGAAAGGAAAGGAAAGGAAAGGGACAGTTTTTCCATACCGTAATTTTAAATATAGTTAATTGAATTCGGTTGCCCGATCTTTATAGTAGACAACTATACTCACCCGACAACCGCCAAGACGCCAAGATGTCTACCAGCACCTGGTCTTTTGTGGTCAACCATCTATCCTGTCTCCCTCCCCGTCTCCTCTCCTCACCCACAACCCACCCGCCTATCCCCATTCTCGCTCCTCAGAACACGTTAAACATACCCTCCCACGTTAATACATCCTACACGTTAAACATAGCTACCACGTTAATACATCCTACATGCTAAACAGTTACCACGACCGACACCCCCCGGAAAGTACTTGCTAACCCTCGAAAGCCATAGATTCGGCCAGCATTGGTTTCCACCTCGCTCAAGCACCAGCTATGCCGTTGACTGGGGCGACATGTTAACACATAGATCAACACATGGCACAGTGCCATGATACAGGCACAGTTTGGATTGTGACCTGGCGGTGGGCCATAGCTATCGGCTTCCTAATCGGGATCATGTGCGGCGGAGCCACATCACAGGTTTCGTGCGCCCGTGCCATGAATAATCGTTTAGATTCGGGGGGGGGGGGGTCCAGGCCGAAATAGGAAAGGGTTCGCAGATGATACACCCATCACACCAAAGGCCACTGATACCCACACCGACATCCATGCCTACTCCGATGCTCCTGGTATGGTCCTTGCCATTTACATAGTACATCTCGTAGTGCTCGCGATAGCTGAGTGCGTTCTCATCCTCGTCATTCGGATTGGGATGTGGTAGTGGGCATAGGTGGCGGTAGTGGGAGGGTACAAAAAGGCTGTCTGTGGTTTTCTAACTAGGGCTGGGGCTGTACGTTTCTATTTTCGTTCACAAGAATTTACATTACCATAGCGGGCTACACCGCAGATTCTAGCTTCGATCCTGGTTGCATTTGCACGGCCTACATCGCAGGGCAACATGGAAGCACTATGTAGTGGGGTTATGCTCATCATGCAGAAGCACTTCCTTTTTTTATTTTGATCTCGAGTGATATGCCGTGATCGCGCATCATGCAGGGGGAAGCACTTCAGTTCTCCTGTTATTACTGAAAATGCTTCCGTCTCTACTACAGTTTCACAATTCCATTAAATGCTGTGGCCGCACCTCGAACTCTTACACGATTGAATATACCTCCATGGACCTCTTTCACTCATTCCTACCATCGTTCGCTCCTGCTCTATGTCTCGCCCCAATCAGTAGATAGTTCAGGTATCCTGAACCTCACTAAGAGTTCCTCAATTTCCCAAATCATCGTTCCAGCTCACTATGTCAACTATCTAAACAGCGTTGAATGATGCCGAGTGATATCCTGTGAACAGCCACCACTCCCACCAGCCACTCTGGCTGACCGACATGTGTCACACAAATCCGCACCTCGGAGCCTACAGTACATTAGGCAAGAGTTATACGCGCGTAGAGGATACACTCTAACAGTAGCTCATTCATCATGATCTTGAGAGTACAAAGTACAAGCCTTACAGTAGCGTCTCCATACCGATTACCCGGGCACTGAATGCGCACCGAAACCTTGAGGAACATCCTGGCACAACGGAAGACGAAGTCCTGATTTGTGATTCGAACCCTCACCTACTGCAAAATAGGTTTCCAGGCATCGCTCCAAAGTGACGCCGGCCCTTTGGTATCCCTCTTCTGACAATCCTCCTTCATCAGGCAATGATTACCTAAAATTAACCTAAGGCCGAACAAGTGTCTCACTTACCCAATTTGAGTGCTAACCAAGAGTGGATAAAGGACCAGCCTGACAAGCCAAGCCCCGATTAGTCATCCCATCTGCCCCCCTCCCCCCCGCCCAGTACTGTGTTACAGATGTGATACTCCAGTGTGCGCTAGGGCGATCTCATAGGGTAGTTTAGCAGTCGGGAGAGTGCTTGTGTGCCCATGAAAAACCCTATAGTCTAGACAATGGACCGGACTACCCTCTTGGGATCACTGACTGCCATGACAGTAGGTTGAATTTTGCAGTGAACGATATGGTCATAGGTGAAGTCCATGCTATGCTGTTTACAAGAAGAGATATCCCCTCTTGGAGTAATTGTCTCCCCAAGGACAAAAGAAGCGGAATGGAAAAAAGGTGTGCTTTACAGTGTTGGGCAGGATGAAAAGAGGGAAGGAGCAATTGCAAAAGAGGTTTCTACAAAACACGAATTCAGCACCAATCCCAAACAGAAGTCACTCCCACTAACCAGAGACTAAGCCTATTGCCATCCCTACAAAAAATCTACAACACTAACCAGCATCCACAGCATCCAGCTGTTAGGAATACCAGAACCCGATACCTAGGAACCACCCTAAGTAGGGTAACCCTACTCAGAATTGGAATCTCTGGTCTCCAACACCCCCCTCCGGCTCCCTTACGGGGCACACGCGTCATCATACATATTAATCTCAGTTGCATCCTGTGACTATATTACTACAGAATTGAAGGTGTTAGAATAACACCATATACATCATCACCGTCTGTCCGACCGGATCCTGTTCGTAGGATATCTGAAAGGGGACCTTCGGCTAGGCCTGGGAAGTGGAACGGAGTAATTCCGTCAACTACTCAGAGAGTTACTTGGCTTCAAAGACATGACATCTTTGGCTTGAGCCATAAGTAACAGGACGATTTCGCACAAAGAGATGGTATCAAATGGTAAAGGATCTCTACTAGAGACTAATACATTTACATCCACCAGAAGAGTCTAGAACTCTAAAAGACACTACCAAAGAAGCCAATGAACTTCACGGAGTGTTGCAACTGGATTTCGGAACACATCATAGCCATGGGGTGATTCTCAATACTACAAAGGTTACTGAAAGCTACTACCCAGAGAGCAACCAAGGGTTGCCGACCGAGGGATTAATTACCAATCTGGTGGAAAAGCTTCCTGCGAGTTAATAGGAAGTCATCCAAAGAAAATCTGTCGGTTGGGTATGGAGTTACAAAGGATCGGAGTCCGATAACCTGCGATGGTTGTAATGACAACCACCTTTGCAGATATTGCCGTGGATAAAACTGATCATTTTATCAATGGCGAAGACAATTGGAGCCAACTCAGTTCGACTTAAGACCTAGGCCATAAGTCTAAAGACTCTGCTAATTGGGATATTACTATTGGGGACAGCACGCTTCCTAAGAAGAAATATCGTAATTACCGAAGAGGGTGTGATGGTTTTCAGGGTCCACAGGTGTTTGCACCTTGGAAGAAAACTTGACGTCACAAATTATGATTGAAGAAGTACATAGTTGTATGATAAATTGATGTAGTCCGCGAACACTCAGACACAGAATATAAATATCGAAGTGCCTCACAAGCTTTAGACATCATCAAGCAACAGAGACGAGACCTTAACAATATAATTTTGTTTTTACGATTCTACTCTACTTTACCTATTCTACTTCACTCCTAGTAGTCATAAATTAAACGAGCAAAATCCGAGCCTTCCTAGACAATCTCTGTCTACAGAAACGAATTTCAATTGGCCTAGACAACTTTGAAGTCTATCAAGTTGTCTCCGCCTAATACCAGCACACTATATATTACACCTCATAGTGTGCCACCCATCCCAGTATCCCCCCCATCGTCCCTGGTACCACTTTTGTCCAGATCTCCACCCCCATCCGGTGCCTTGAGGGGCCTACCAAGGGCCATCTCTCTCATTATCTTATCAGTAAGAACTAGTCGGAACAGTTCGATCATCAGGTCTGTTGCACCTGGCTTAACATCTGTAGCATCTGGCATACTTTGATTGTACGAGTATTCACGCACACAGTCTTGCAGAATAACGAAAACAATTTTTATATTTTTGATAGTATCCGGTAATGATTTGCTAAGCCTCCACAACCTATGAAGTTTCATATCGTGGCACATGGCCACGGTTATTTGCAGTAGAATCAATATGTTCGGGGTATTAAATACAAGTCTGTCGACTGATTCAAAGTTGGTGTTATAGGGGAGAAAATATGTCCCAATCACTTCTTGTTTGATACCCTGTCCTGCCTACACTCGAACCTTTGCAGCTAGGTCATTTGCATCAGTGAAGTAATTGAGAGATTGGGACCGAGATGTCATGAATTTGAAGCATGGGGTGTTGTGGTCTTCAATCGGAAGCTTATCAGCCTCAAAAGATCTGTCGTCCCTGAACCAGTCATGTGTGTGTGCCTCGAAAATCCAGCCAGCTGCGGTTCGGAGCCGATGTTGGTGGGTAAGCTGATAGTACAGTTTGAAGCACCTCAGTTGTGACTTGATCTGTGCCTTCTCATAGACTTTGTGGGCAATCTATCTGGTAGCAATTCGCCTGTTATATGACTATCTATTATGGCTAGGTTCCATGATAGCCATCTTGTACGAAGGATGCTGATGTACACTATTCTCTATCGTTTGGAACCACTCATGCACAATGAATGTATCTATTTCACGCTCGACTTCGCCAAGGTAGACATTGAGGGTACGAATATAGGTACTGACATTCCTCATGGAGATTGACTCCAAGCAGGCCCTAGCAATGGGGCCCAAACTTGTGAAGGTGGTAAAGAGCATTGCGATTTGGCATACAGTAGGGGGCGAGGTCATTGCTAGACTATTATTGGGTAGTTTGGTCAGCTCATGTCTTGCATAGAAGGAAGAAGGAGCTGGTACATGAAAGCGGTGACAATCTCATCCCATCCCCAGTTGCTCATATAGCATGAGGCAACATTCCTGTCCTTTTCCCACTGGCGTGAAGCTTTTATCTTGTGAGGCGAGGCTGCCAGTACCACAAACCAACCATAGTCCATCATATTCCAACTTTCATCTGTAAGCACCCCATCCATCAAGATCCAAAGCCTCTTCTTTTGATCCTCAGGGAGGTAGAATAGGTAATTGGCATCGGTCTCTATGCCACGAGAATTGGTATTAAACAAATAGTAGCGGTTGTCATTACGTCGAAATGTGGTTGGTTGACCAGCCAGAAGCCTGTGCATCAGGAGGTGGGAAAGAAAAAAAGATTTTCCTCTATATCTGTCAGAAAAGGGTCAGAAAAGGACTAAGGCAAACACTACTTACTGGAACCTGGTTGACCACCTAATTTGTAATCAAGATTGAATTCTCCTGCTGGGTCTACAGTCTTGGAGTCAATGTCTGACCATTTTTCAGACTCGACCTGGAATAGATCGCATTTGATTGCTTCAAACTCTTGACTACAAGAAGTCGCATTCGTCCACAAGGAAGCTTTGACCTAACCTTGAGCACCCTGAATACTTTCTCCTCCTTTCCTTATTCAAATTTCGGATCTGGAAAGGCCCCATCTCCTATCTCCCTAAGATCAACCCCATATCCTGGACGGAAGCCGTGTCCTGGGTAGGGAATGTAGAATGTGTGATCTTTGATTACTGGTAGCTGTTTCCCCCATAATTCATTATAGAGGCCCTGCATGGTGTCAAAAGTCTGAATACTATTGAATCTGGGGTGATGGTAGAAGCTTGGTTTGTAATGGTGAAAAGAATCAATCAGTTATGTTGCCGGTTAGAGGTGTATATGGCCATGTTTATCATTGGATAGGTGCTGGTGGAGCGCTTAAGTAAGAAAACTGTGACAAGAGGGTAATCCCATTACCCGGCCTGCAGCAGTTTACAGTACACACAGGTGAGAAAATCTTTTGAATTCCATGAACTTGGCTGTAAACCCTTCCGGATACTATCCCCTAAGAAATAGTATCCAAAAGGTTTAATGGCGCAGGCACTATGCTAAATACAGATATAAAGCTCAATGGGGCCATTATCTGATTCTTCCAACTATCACCACACACATTCATTCTCTATCTGGTGTCTCCTTCCGCTTTCGTATTCCCATGCTAATATTGAAGCCCATTGCTGCTCGGTATGCTTGCCGTTGTCGTTCTCTGCCATCGCTCTCTGTCATCCTTACCCGTGGCCATTGGAGGGTTATCACCTACAGCCGTCGGAAGAAGGCTATCGTCGCAGGAAAGTACGAGCTTTCGGTAGATGCTACGAGCATGGGATAGAGGTCATCATTATCTGGCGTCGTTGGTTGTCGCTAGAAAGCATGGAAGCTATTGAAGGAAACAAGCTGGAGTTATCAGATGCGTGAAGGCTAAGAAGCAGTGAGAGTTCTTCGAGAGGGTCTTTCTATTGTTAGCCTGGGAGTCCGGAAGGGACAGGGAGAGGGAGACATGTATAGAGGAGGACGAATATGTGTAGTGAATGGTGGAATAACCGGGGAGTGATATTTGGTTTCTTATTTACTCCTGTCTTTTAGCTAAGGTTGAAACACATATCTTCCTTCTTCACCTAAAGGTTGTTGTGCGATCACTGTATCTTATGTCTACCGCTACCATTCTATCGTTGCCTGTATCTGCCCCGTATTTCATTGCTCAAGCCGTTGAACATGTCTCGCAACTTTGTAACACCTTCGGAAAGATCCGCAATATCTGTTATTTAGACTCATATCTTGCTTCACCGTGCTATGGCTCTCCCTGCCTTTTAATCTCCTGGGAGCGCAATACTGAACGGCAGGCTCTGCAGTATTACATTTCACCTCCATCGTAGCTTTATCGCTACCCCATGTCTGCTAATTAGAGTTTATAGACCGGTGAGGTATTTCCCTTAGTGAACTAGGTTTCATGGGTCTATACTCAGCCGCATATTCGCTTAGGCCTACTGTGCAAATGTGTGCTACAGGAATATGAGGATGTACAATCCATTCCAGCATTACCAAGTAGATCAAACAATGGCTCCCTGACCGTCCCCCAAATCCTGAAATGACCCGCCTAGGATACTTCCCAAGCTGCCGACAGGGGACGGAGCATACTAGTGAAGCTTGTGGCCTGGGTAGGACCTATCCTGTTAGAATAACTGGAGTAATTGATCCACACACTGGAAACCTTGAGGTACAGTATTAGGCTCCAGGAGAGACTGCTAGACCCAAACATTCGTCGGATATCAGAGGGGGCAATGTAGCCCATTGCTAAGCTGTTGGGGGAGTTTGGCTATTAATGGAGGTGGTTACCAGAGGTCAATACCACGATAGCCCTATCGCGTCACAGAGGGTCACTCAGTCTGTGGAGGATTTAGGGTGTCGGAATAGTACTTTCCGATATGTACAAGTACAGTCGACATATTTAGATTTGACTCAGGCTTCTGCTTGGGTTAGCCTTGGCTCACGGTTGTCCGAGCTTAACTTGTTTTATTATTTCTTCATGTCATACTGTGGTCAACTCTCTTCTTTTAGTTTTTCCTGTCTTCAACAATCTCAGCTCTAATTTCCTGCTTCTACTGCTCCTGCCTGCCGCTACTTTACTGCATAAATAGCGGGTCTTTGGGTATCATGAACGTGGTTTAGCGAGGAAAGGGTTTTCACGGGACACATGGTTATGAGTCACAGGTATGTTATTGTTTCACGCATATAACCTATTCAGGTTATATGATTAGTTATGTGTGAGATTTGTGATATTTTTGCACATGACTCAAGTATGAGTCATGGGACATGTGCCTGATGAGTATGCCTTACGAGTGTGCCTTGCGGGCAAGCCTCGCGCATATGATTTATGTTTCACACATGACCTCATTATGATGTCATGGGTTTCGTGCATATGACTCAGTCGAGTCATATGACTTGTTTATTGCGTTATGATTGGTTTATGAGTTTCGCACATAACCTTGCTATAAGGTCATGGGTTTTGAACATGTGATCACTTTGGTCACATGATTAAAGGCGGGAAGAACACTATATAAGGAGGCCGATGCAGCCGAGGAAGATAGGTTCTTCACGCTTTGTTCTAAGTACTTTTCCTACATATTACTTTAACAAATATAAAACACCGTTACAATCTTTATCCTTATTGCAACATTATCATTACGCTAAGAAACACTCGTTACTAAGACGAGTTAGAGAAAGCTTACGATAGGTGTTCCCGATAGAAGACAAAGGTCATGTACTATCGGTAACATAGGCAGAGGCCTAGAGCTATCGTAAGACAAGGAAAGAAAGGAAAAGAAAAGATAAGTATCGTTCCCCGTCGCCAATAACTAACTATCTGAAAGGGGATCGTTACATTACAAAGCATTACCTAGTGCGACGCCAAACAATACAAGACGGCATCCTTCAACCCAGATCGGGAAGGAGATATTGACATCGATGATCAAAATCTTAATCTAGGAGGATTCAGCGACGCCCTAGATCACGTCTCAGCAGAACCCTCGAGAGCAGCAAGCCCAGTAACTCTAGAGAAATGGTCACCAGTCGATAGCTCTCTTGCTGGAACACCACGACCCGAGAGAATGTCGGGATCCGCAGTACCTGGGCCACCGGCACCTGCCGCTCCGGCACCAGGAACCAGCATACTTGGAATGACTGAAAATCAGTTCCAGGCATTTCTTGCAGCCACGCGAAATACAGGGCAAGGAAATGTTCAACGACTAAAAGCAAAGGAGCTCGACACATACGAAGGAGCTGAAGATAAGCTACGAATATTCTTAGCGCAATGCGAGGGATATTTTGCAGTTAAGGGATACGGAGATCACCATGATGAAATTAAGATTCCATATGTGGAATCTCTACTCAGAGGACTCGCGGGACAATGGATCATGCCCTTCCAAGATGGAAGGAAACGGAGGGAATGGGTCACGTACGAAGGGTTCAAGGCGACACTCTTTGAACAATTTGGAGACTACAACGCCAAAGAAACAACAAGATGAAAGCTAGAAAAACTCCAGCAAGGAAAACAAACGTTCTCAGCATACTGGAACGAATGTCGACTGTTGGAATATGAGGCCGAGTTTGACGACGCGACTCTCTACATCATCCTCCTGAGAAACTGCAGTGAGAGACTCCGAGAGGCATGGGGAATCTCTGACCTGCACTATACGACAGCCGAACGATTTGCAAGATGGGCAATCGACAAAGAAAGCAAATTAAACATGGTTCGGAGCAACTCGGAAAATACTATAGCACATAGGATGGTCCAATCATCCAAGAATGTGGAAGGGACCTTCAAACCGCAAGCACCTCGAGGAGAAAGTCGAGCATTACCACCAGGCGAACCAATAGAATTGGACAAATTAAGAGCAGGGCTTGCTCTGAATCTGTCTAAGGAAGAATACGCCAGAAGAATGAATGAGAAACTAGGCCTAAGGTGTGGAAAAGCAGGGCATCGGATACGAGAATGCAGAAGCTGACTGGACAACGGATACCAGGGAAACAGAGCTACTGGAAATAATCATTTCCAAAATCAGAAAAGAAGCAACATCCGCGAAATGATAGCAGAAGATTCACCGGCGGAAAACGAAGAGGGTCCCCAGTAAACGGTGGTCTGGAAGACCCAAGGTGTGGACCAGGAAAATCCATCAAATTAGCGAACTACTACACAGCACTACACACACAAAGAGGAGAAGGAGATGGAGATCATGTGATGATCAAAACGAAGATATACAACAGAGAAAGAGAAGAAACAACAATATATGCAATGCTCGACTCGGGGGCCACTGAAGACTTCATTGACAAAGAAATATGCGACAAATACAGCCTCCACACCAAACAAGCGAAGAAAGAAAGACAAGTCTACCTAGCGGATGGAAAGCCAAGCGCTATGGATCCTATAACCCATATGGCAACAGTACCTATGGACATTGACAGCCATAGGGAAACGGCAACCTTTCAAGTGGCAGATCTAAAGAACCATGAGATAGTCCTAGGGATGCCATGGTTACGAAAGCATAATCCAACGATCGATTGGAACGAGAACAAGATGACGTTTACAGGTGAACTATGTGCGACACAATGTCTCAACAGTTCACGTGTAGTCTACTTGTTAGGAATACCGAGATCCGATACGTAGGAACCACCCTAGGTAGGGTAACCTCTCCCGAAATCGAAATCTCAGGTCTCCAACACCCCCCTCCGGCCCCCTTACGGGGCCCGCACGTCATCATATATATCGATCTAAGTTGCGTCCTGTGAGTATTATACCACAGAATCGAAGGTGTTAAAATAACACCATATACGTCGCCGCCGTCCATCCGACCGGATCCTGTTCGCAGGATATATAAGAGGGGACCTTCGGCTAGGTCTGGGAAGTATAACGGAGTGAATCCGTCAACTACCCAGAAAGCTACTAGGCTTCAAGAACGAGATATCTTTGGCATAGGCCACAGGTAACGGGACGTTTTCGCGCAAAGAGATGATAATGAATAGTAAAGGATCTTAATGAAAGACCAATACATTCACATCCACCCTACGATAACCAGAAGAGTCTGAAACTCCTAAGAATACTACCATCGAACCCAATGGAGTTCGAAGAGTGTTATAACTAGGTTCCGGTACATACTGCAACCGAGGAGGTGACTCCCAAACCGGTGACAGTAACCAGAATCCTGTTACCCACGGTAACCAAGGGTTACCAACCGAGGGATTATCTACCAACCCTATGGAAAGGCTTCCTGCAGGAAAGTAGGAAGTCCTCCGGAAAAGATCTATCGGTTGGGTATGGAGTTATGAAGAGTTGAAGTTAGATGACCTAGAAAGTCGGTAATAACAACTATCTTCGCAGATGCAACCCGCAGATGAAACTGATCATTTCATCAACAAGGGAGACGATTGGAGCCAACACAGTTCGACTTGAGAATTGGGCCATTTGTCTAAAAAAGACTCTCACTATCGGATAATTACTATTGGAAACAGTATGACTTCCAAATAGTCATATTATAATTATCAAAGAGGGTGTGATGATTTTCAGGGTCTCCATGTGTTCGCACCTTGGAAGAAAACCCGACGTTGCGAGTTATATTGGAAAAAGGAACATGGTTGTATGTTAGTTAGATGTAGTCCGCGAACACTCAGACGCGGAATATAAATATCGAAGTGCCTCCCAAGCTTTAGACATCATCAAGTAACAGAGGAGAGACCTTAACAATATAATATTGTTCTTACGATTTTACTTTACTTTACTTTACTTTACTCCGCTCTTAGTAGTTATAAACGAAACGAGTGAAGTCTGAGCCTTCCAAGATAATCTCCGTCTATAAAAACGAATCTATATTGGCCTAGACATCTCTGAAGTCTATCGGGTTGCCTCCGCCTAACACTACTCCACACCAATACGAGAAGTGGAAGAAGAAACTTTGCATGCAAAGTTTGCCGAGATGCGGCAAGACAAGAGGGTCCGGATACAAAGACTGGACCAAGAGGCAAAAGTGCCTACCAAGGGTTCCAAAGGGGCAGCAGGACACGACCTATATGCCAACGAAGGAATCAAGATACCGGCCAATGGGCAGGCAACGATAGCAACAGGAATAGCCATTGGACTCCCAGAAGGGACCTATGGACGAATAGCACCCCGCAGTGGTCTAGCAGTCAAACACCGACTTATGACCATGGCAGGATTGATCGACGTCGACTATACCGGTGAAATCAAAGTGGTCTTGGCCAACCTAGCTCTAGAGGACTACCAAGTCCAGAAAGGCGATCGAATCACACAGTTGATAATCGAAAAAATCAACAAAGAGGATCTGCATGAAGTAGATCAACTGGAAGTAACCATGAGAGGAAACAAGGGATTTGGAAGTATGGACCAAAACCAGCTCGATACAAGAAAAAGAATTGAGATCAAAGAGATCACAGCACAAGCCTTTGGACGATATTATCGAAGAGAAGATACCACAGGAATTCTCAAATAGACATACGAAGACGAGAAAGCAGTTCTAGCAAAAATCAACATCAGCACAGAACTAGCAATCCAGGACAAGAAATACCAAAGCAAAAAGGGATGGAAAGAATTGGTTCCAAAAGAATATCACCAATTCACAAATCTATTCCAAGAAGAAGAAGCTACGGAGCTACCACCTCGAAGACCAGGAATCGACCACCAAATTCAGCTGGACAAAGACCAAAAAACGGGAATAACAAAAGAAATTCCCTATAAGAAGTTATACCCCCTAGGGGAAGCAGAGCTCGAAGAACTTAGGAAGTATATCGAGCAAAACCTAAAGAGAGGATGGATCCGAGACTCTTTCGCGTCAGGAGGATCTCCAATACTATTCGTCAAAACGAAAGACAGAAAAATGAGACTCTGCATGGACTACAAGGCCCTCAATTCGGTTACCAAAAAAGACCGATATCCGCTACCCTTGATTGGGGAAGTACTGGACAGACTACGATCAGCAAAATATTTCACCAAATTCGACATCAAAGACGCATACCACAATATACGTATCAAGGCAGGAGACGAATGGAAGACTACATTTGCCTCCAGATACGGAATGTTCTAATACTTGGTTATGCCTTTCGGGCTAACCAACGTACCGGCTTCATTCCAGAGATGGATCAACAGGGTACTTAATAAGTACCTCAACATATGTTGCATCGTATACCTGGACGATGTACTCATATATTCGGAAAACATACAACAACACCAAAAAGATATCAGCAACATCATGGCGGCAATACAAGAATCAGGAATGCAGATCAAACCAACAAAATACGAATTCCATAAGGAAGAAAGAGAATACCTTGGATTTATCATCAATCGAAGTGGGGTCAAGGTTGACCCAGTTAAAACAGCAGCCATTTGGGACTGGGCCAAACCAAACAACAAAACAGATGTTCAGTGCTTTATGGGATTCTGCAACTTTTATCGAAGCTTCATAGAGGGATTTAGCAGGCTTGCAAAACCACTCTATAACCTTATGAAGAAAGACAAGAAATGGGAATGGGGAGAAAATGAACAAAAAGCATATGATGCAATACGAACGCATCTAACATCAGCACCCATACTGGTTCATTTCGACCCAAACCGAAAGACAATGATCGAAACGGATGCCACGAAATACGTATGCTCAGGCATACTATCGCAACAGTGCGATGATGGAAAATGGAGGCCAGTGTCTTACCGATCCAAGACAATGACGCCTGCAGAGTGCAACTACGATATTGCAAACAAAGAACTATTAGCGATAGTTCAAGCATTAAAAGAACGGATGAGATACATTTCAAACAACAACCATCCAGTCTGAGTTCTAACCGACTACAAGAACCTGATCCCGTTCATGACCACAAAAGAATTGAACGACCACCAGATAAGATGGATGGAGCACCTTAGCAAATACAACTTCAAAATCGAATACCGACCAGGAAAAGAGAGCGGAAAGCCAGATGCTCTCACAAGGATTGCAAGCGACAAACCACAAACGAAAGAAGACGAAAGGATCAAACAAAAAACACGGACCCTATTACCAAAAACGTACTTCGAGGCCATGGAGGTTATCCAATTCACAGCAAAGGAGGAAAGAGGAATTGAGGACGCAAACGAGAAAGACCAAACAATTCAGGCAATAAGAGAAGCCTTGGAAAAAGGAAAAAAGGAAATGAAAGGAATTGCACTGGGGTTATGTCAATGGAAGGATGGAAATATGTAGTACGATGGAAAACAATGGATCCCAGAAGAAGAGGAGATAAGGACAGACATCATACGACAACACCATGATATCTGAAATGGCAGGACACGGAGAAATGGCTAAAACTACGGAATTCCTCACGAGATCATTCTATTGGCCAGGACTGCGCGAAGATGTTAAACGATATGTCAAAAACTGCGACATATGCCAAAGATCGAAAACAGCTAAACACGCACCATATGGATTACTAAAATCAAACGAAGTCCCCGAACAACCATGGGAAACAATTACTATGGATTTTATCACGGACCTACCAACATCGGAAAATTGCGATAGCATCTTGGTCGTGGTGGATCGCCTGACCAAAATGAGTCATTTCATTCTGGTTAGAAAAGACATCAACACGAGGGATTTTATACAAACATTCTTCCGAGAGGTCTTTCGACTTCATGGCCTGCCAAAGAATATCATTACCGATCGAGCAATACTATTCACATCGGGACTATGGAAGAAAGTAACCGGAGAAATGGGAATACAAAACAGAATGAGCACAGCGTTCCACCCACAAACAGATGGACAAACAGAATGGGTAAATGCGATACTCAAACAATATTTAAGGGCCTATGTCAACTATCAGCAAGATGATTGGTTCAAACAGTTATCTATGGCCGAATTCGCACACAATAATGGAAAGCAAGAAACAATTGGCACGACACCCTTCTTCGCGAATTACGGACAACATCCACAAAGTCAGACCACATATCATACGATTAATGATGTGATACCGGAGAAAGTGGAAATGGGAAAACTACACGAAACCTTACAATACGAGATGAATCAAGCACAACAATGGCAAAAAGAACAATGCGATAAGCACCGAAGACCAGATCCAAACATACAACCGGGAGATATGGTATGGCTAATACCACGCAATATCCATACAACACGACCATCAAAGAAACAAGACTACAAGAAAATTGGACCATTCCGGATATTGGAAAAAGTGGGCAGCCGAGCTTATAAACTCGACCTTCCCCCCTCAATGCGGATACACAATACATTCCACATCTCACTCCTCAAATTACACAATGACAATAAGTTTCCTTCACAAACACTTATTCCTCCCCCTCCGATCGAAGTCGACGGAGAACCAGAATACAAGCTCGACGAAATAGTCGATTCCCGCTTCTTCCACGGTCACCTCCAATACTGAGCCAAGTGGACAGGATACTCTCCTGAACACGATAAAACTTGGTACTTCGCACCCAACTTCGAAAACGCACAAGATGCCATCTCAACCTTCCACCAACGATACCCAGGCAAGCCCAGCCCAGGTGACGATCACGTTCAACCAAGACAAAAGCGAGGGAAAGACTCCTGCGCCATTGCAGCAAGATGAGGGCTGGGGCGATAGCCCCCTCCAAACCACACCCACTAGCCCCGAATACTCATTCATGGGGCCAACCGACGAAGAACTGAAGGAAAGGGAACAACAAGCACAGCATAATGCCATGTCATGGACGGTATACTACGATAACGGTTGCCAAACACACTTTGGCGACAAAGAAGGCTCAGGATAGTTCCCGAGGGAATGTCGAAAGTGTGGCCCATGCCCAGACCACGTCCTGAAGCATACACAACAATGCTTCAGAAATGGGTGCAGGATGCACAGGGCACAAAATATATCTGCGGGATTTTACCTGCGGAAGGATGGAAGCCGAAAAGAGTTGGAAGGAGAAGATGCCAGAAAGGCATGGGCCGCGAGGACGCAGTCCAAGGAGGGAGGGGCCCAAAATTCCTCGGCAGACATGGAACCGGATGTGAGGAGCCTACACAGGCAGATCCGGGGACTCTGAGAGCAACTGGGCCAAGCCGAGGCCGCAATTTCGGCAAACGACAAAAGGATCGCAGAGCTTAGACAGCTGAACGACAATCAGCGGCAAACGATCGAGATGGTGAATCTGACTCTGGAATCAGTAAGGGTCAGATGGAGGACGGCAGACGAAAAGTTCCACAAGCTGAGAAGGACCATGCGCTCGGCAGGACGGGAACTATTGAAACTGGGAGAAAAAGCCTGATGGGACTCAGGCTTAGGAGGAGGGGAGCTAATATCACGAACGTGGCTTAGCGAGGAAAGGGTTTTCACGTGACACATGGTTATGAGTCACAGGTATGTTATTGTTTCACGCATATAACCTATTCGGGTTATATGATTAGTTATGTGTGGGATTTGTGATGTTTTCGCACATGGCTCAAGTATGAGTCATGGGACATGCACCTGACAAGTATGCCTTACGAGTGTGCCTTACGGGTAAGCCTTGCGCATATGATTTATGTTTCGCACATGACCTCATTATGATGTCATGGGTTTCATGCATATGACTCAGTCGAGTCATATGACTTGTTTATTGCGTTATGATTGGTTTATGAGTTTCGCATATGACCTTGCTATAAGGTCATGGGTTTTGAACCTGTGATCACTTTGGTCACATGACTAGTTTGTTTTGATTTGGTTTTACACATGTGAACACTTTAGGTCACATGATTAAAGGCGGGAATAATACTATATAAGGAGGCCAATGCAGCTGAGGAAGATCGGTTCTTCACGCTTTGTTCTAAGTACTTTTCCTACATATTACTTTAACAAATATAAAACACCGTTACAATCTTTATCCTGATTGCAACATTATCATTACGCCAAGAAGCACTCGTTACAAAGACGAGTTAGAGAAAGCTTACGATAGGTGTTCCCAATAGAAGACAAAGGTCTTGTACTATCGGTAACATAGGCAGAGGCCTAGAGCTATGGTAAGACAAGGAAAGAAAGGGAAAGAAAAGATAAGTATCGTTCCCCGTCGCCAAGAACTAACTATCTGAAAGGGGATCGTTACAATGAGCCTCTAACCAATATCCCACTGGAAATATAATGTATTATATAATTGATAAGACATACAAGTATTGTTCCCGCTAGATGAGTAGGGCATAGTACTTACCAGCTATCAGATCAACTCTTCAGAGCATGCATCCTGCACATCCTGGATGTAAAACTGGCTCAAAGTTAATAATAATCTACAATGCAGGAGAAGGTAGTAAAATTGTAATGACTCACATGCTATCATACAAGAAAAGATTAACAGATATCCTACGCTAATATTGTTAGTAGCAAACAAATCAAATTACACATGCTTGATATAGCCTAAAGGGTTGCTAAAGATACTATGAATTGGCGGGAGAAGCGGGAGAAGTGAACTAGAGACTTACTCAAGAGCTGTAATATAATACCAAGGAAGAATCAGAGCTCACAGGAGAAAGGATAAGTTTGCATACAAACTAAGACAGGCGAGTAGTAGCTGATTAAAGTAGTATATATTGTATGATCAGGAGAGCGTAATATATGGGGTCGTGGGCACGGGACAGTGACTTTGTCTGATTAGACTATCCAAATACACCCTCGCTCCATCTAAGGGCAGTACTTAAGCATTTTACTTATCATAGCAAGGCCCACTTGCGACCTCCAGCCCTGGCGCTTGCTCATTATACATCTTCGGTCTCTGTAGTTTCTTGAACGTACTCGCCACTTCTTCACTACTCATACCTCGCCTAACTTTCCAGTGTTGTTATGTTTTAAGCAGGGGGTGGGGGTACTAGAGGAAAGAAAAAGAAGAGTGTAATGTCGGCTGTTGGGCACAGGAGTGTTCTCACAGGATAATGCAGAAAGATTATGATATCTTTGGTTCAAGTATGGTACGGTACTCGAGTGGCTTCTGGGCATGCTTTGCACAAAATGCATTCAAAATAGGCAGACGTGTATCCTTTCTCTCTCACTCCTGGACCTGAAAAGTGTACTATACCTTTCATCCTTAACCACCCTCCCACAGGCATTCACTTCAGAACTTCTTGCCTACAGGGGCCACTCTCAAGTGTGGCCCACTTATCTATCCATCCTCTTGCTATATCATATGATATTATATCAAAATTCTCATAACCCCCCTATCCCACCTTCACTGCCTATCACTCACACTCAACCTCCTCTTCTCTCTACCCATATTTCCATATCCCTTCCCTTCTTCAGTAACTCCGCCCTCCTCTCCCTCCTTCCCACACCTTTCCCCTGCTCCTACCTCTCCTCTACCCTAATACTCTTTTTACTCCTTCCCTACTAATCACACCACTAATTATCAAAACATCTCTACATCTTATACTATACTGTCTAGTACTATTAGTATCAGATATAGTAACATACCGCACCCTTCAAATAATATTAGAAGTTTTCATTCGAGCTGCGAATGTATATTTTGTGATTTACATTCTTACAAAATCCAGTGTTGGTGTCTTAGGTCTTACTTTGGAGGTTAGTTGATATTATGCATTACAGAGAATATTGCTGGTACCATAGGAAGCCAACTTTTGACACAGCTTTTTAGTCTAGATTTTCACTCTTAAGGTACCTCTTGTATTGGGCTTTGAGTACATATGGAAAAGACTCTAGACTGCCTTCTAGGAAGCAGGGGCTTGCACATCCTACACGAAAGGGTGAGTACAGTGGGGGTAGATTTGACAGTGATGGTATAATATAATGTATTGTTAAGTGTGGTGTTCAAAGAAATTGCAAAATATTACCATATTTTTGATAACAATCTGAAGAAAATTTTATTTCATAATATTATACGTAGATTGGTAAGTAGCAGATAATAGGTAGAAGAAATGTGAGAAAAGTAAGAAAGCGGAAAATATATATATAATAAACTCTCTGAATTACAGAATAAATACTTTATTAATTCCTACAGCTTGTGCTCCCCCATGTATAGAGCCTGTGTGTTCATAGCTAACTTAAGTAGATAAATATGAAGCTTAGACCGCGTCTTATGATACCACACAGCTGCTAGGTAGGCTATATGATAGTACGAGTAGATGGAAAACAAAGAAGTGACAAACATGAAATAACTTGACCAAATAGGCCTGAGAAGCAAAAAGGAGATCAAATAAGTCTGCGTATAGAGAGAAGGGAGAATAAAAAGATACAAGAAAAGTGCAGATATATAGAAAGTAAATAAAACAAAGGCCAGACTATATAACCATAAGAAATGAAAATTAGAGAAAGTAGATAGGGTGATTTGAAGGTAACAGTAGAATAGGAAGCTGTTCCAAGTGAACAATTCAAAGATTTGACATCTGCAATAAGCTTTCGACAGTCTTTTAGAGAACCGCGGCTAGAGTAGGATTCGGTTTCATCGAGTTGACTCCTTTCCTAATAGGGTATAGTATATGAGATGTATCTCAGGATATCAAAACCAGTAAATTCTTTTATGAGAAGGTTTGGAAGACTGAGGTGACTCAGTGGAAAAGAGCTAAGTCAATTGCAGGCTCATTGCATATCTCGGAACATTAGTCTATTGCTGCAGCAGCTTTGCAATTCTATGATTCCCATTTCTAGCAGCCCAGAAGAGCAGTGTTTGGCCATCACCATCAGTGGTATTGGCATTAATATCTTCCTGTTCCAGAAGTATTCCCACCACCCCCTCATGTCCATTCTTGTCAGTCTATAAGATCGGTGGCCGACCATCTCCGTAGGTGGTATTAGGATTTATTAGGAATACCAGGATCTGATACCTAGGAACTACCCTAAGTAGGATAATCCCACTCTGAATCGGAATCCATGGTCTCCATCACTCCACTCCAGCCCCGTGATGGGGCCTGCATATCATCATACATATCAATCTCAGTTGCGCTCTGTAACTATAATGCCAAAGAATTGAAGGTGTTAGAATAACAATATATACATCACTACTATCAATCCAACCAGACCCTTCTCGTAGGATATATGAGAGGGGATCCTGGGCTAGGTCAGGGAAGTTAAATGGAGTGAATCTGTCAACTACTAAGAGAGTTACTAGGCTTCAAAATGTAATATCTTTGGTTTGGTCTCTAATTAATGGGATACTTTCGCATGACGAGATGGTATCGAATAATAAAATATCTCAATGAGAGACCAATACATTGGCATCCATCCTACAATAACCAGAAGAGTGTAGAACTCTGAGAGATACTACCATATAAGCCAATAGACTTTACTGAGTATTACAACTAGGTTTTGCAACATGGTTTAGCTGCTGGGATGACTCCCATCACTACAACAGTGATTGAAACCCTGTTACTCAGAGCAACTAAAAGTTGGTGACAGAGAGATTATTTGTCAATCCAGTGGAATAGCTTCCTGCGAATTAGTAGAAAGTCCTCTGGAAGATATTTATCGATTTGGTAAGGAGTTATGAAGGTTTGAGATCAGGTGACCTAGAAAGGTTGCTATTACGACTACCCCCGCAGATACAACCTACAGATGAAACTAATCATTGCATTAATGACAGAGACAATTGGGGCCAACTCAGTTCGACTTGAGAACTAGGCCATAAGGCTAGAGACTCTAAAAATCAGATAATTGCTATTGGGACCATGATTCCCAGTAAGGCATATTGTAATTACCGAAGAGAGTGTGGTGATTTTCAAAGTCTTTAAGTATTCACACCTTTGATGAATACCCGGTGTTGCGAATTATAATCAGAAGAGATATGTAGGTTTATAATAAAGAGATGTAGTCTATGAATACTCAAATATGAAATATAAATATCGAAGTGCCTCTCAAGCTTTAGACATTATTAAGCAATGGAGAAGAAACCTTAACAATATAATATTATTTCTACAATTCTACTTTACTTTACCGATTTTACTTCGCTCTTAGTAGTTATAAATGAAACGAGTCAATTCAAGCCTTCCTAGACAATCTCCGTCTACAGAAAGGAATCTTGATTTGCCTAAACAACTCTGAAGTCTATCAGGTTGTCTCTGCCTAACAGTATATTGTTTAATCTCCTTGTTACCAAGGCACTCTACCTATCTACCTACTTTTTCCTACCACATAATACTGTCTAGATACCAAGTATCCTGCCGCATATTCTACTCAAATCAAAAGTTCCGAAAATGTAAGCTTTCTAGCAGGTTTACAAGAAAAAGAAGCTCACAAATGAGCAAAGAAGATGTCACAACCTCCTAAGCGAATTACTCCAGGGGACCCAATAGCTACCTCTGGAGATCACCACTTCCCAACCCTCAGATGTTTATCCTCTCTCCTCTCGGCTCTCCAAAAATCCTTTAGAGAACTAGCAGGTAAAACTTTCATTGCTCCACCATCCTTAAGGGCCACCTCTCCCATTTCAGGACTCTCCACACCACCTCCAAATAGCCATGCAGTAGACTTTGCAAGACTTGCCTCTAGGATTAAAATAGTCATAGGTTAAATATGGCAGGAGATTTCAACTAGTATTGATACTGCCAACATTGTCTTCGAATCTTTATCAGCTTACTTACAGGTCAATGGATGAGGGCTGATTGAAGTTCAATAAAGGTTGTTGGAAGGACAAGACATACATGACAATGACATAGTTATTATGTTACAATAGTGTACTGTAGTAGAAGCAAATATCCGACAAATTCAAGAAAGGAACAATAGTGAAATAGCTGCTAAATTGGCAGCACAAGATGCATGACAAGAGCATCACGAGTGTGTCACCACTCAACTGCAGTGAGAAGCTCATGAGCAAGATCTAACTCTAGAACAAGCTTTCTAGGAGCTTAGAGCAATACTGACCTAGCAGAATCAAGTAATACAAAGCTTAATATCCAATATTGCCTCTGGACAAGAACATGAGGCAGATCGCTATGGTGACTTTACCTGTACCATTCAAATGGATCAAACACAGATGTCTGAAACCATATCCCTAGTGCTTAATAAACTTAAAACAATAAATAGCGAATAACTAAGTGGTCGGCATGCTATATTAGCATCAGTGCTAGAAGAATGGAAAGATGCTGCATAAAGGGTGGAACCTGAGGAAATCTCTACTTGAAATAAGGGGAAGTAAAGAGAAGAAGAACTACCAACTGCTATAATATCGGGCAGTGACTCAGATGATGGAAGTAATAATGGGGATGACGATTGAAATAGAGGAAAGCTTGGAAGAGGACCATCCAGAGTTAAACAGAGGTTAACTTCTGAACAAAGTAGAACAGCTGATGTGGTTGTAGAAGTATTGGCCCAAACTGTTAAATAAGTAGCAGACCCACCCCTATTTTTTGAAGCAAAAACCAGTCAATGTGTCTGCCATTGGTTGATCCCATTTGTAGATTACTCTGAATACAATTACAGGATTTGAGATGATGAGCGAGAACATATTATCTATATCCTAGGAAGGACAAATGAGAATCAGGTCAGCCCAATAGCAGTATAGTAACAGTGTGCAATAGATAGCCTCCGTGGAGAAGAACAAGATTCGGAATTGTGTTCATGGACTGTCTTTAAATACGAATTCACTAGTCAGTATGTCCCTCTTGAAGAAGAACATAAAGCCATACAGGATATGGAATCAGTCGAGTATAAAAATGATACTCAGACTTTTATGAGCAAAATGCATAACCTGAATCTTCATGCTCAACTAACAGGACCGCCTTGTATATGATAGTATATAGAAAGTTGTCCTCAAAGATTTGATGGTGACTTTCTTTGAACCAATACAATACTGAGGGAGAAGGAAAAAGGCAATCTAGGAAGAAGGAAGGGATAAGGAGAAAAAGCAGGAATGGGACCATCTAGACCACAATAAGTCAAAACCTGTAAATACATTCTCGGACAAAAAGCCTGCAGACAAGAATCAACCAAATGGAAATAGGAAGAAATTGTTTATAAAAAGAGGTCATCCTTCCTACAAAAGAAAGTAGGAATTGGAGTCTGAGCAAGCAGCAAAGAGGTCTACCTGGACTACAAAGTTAATACATACAAACTTCAAAATGGCCCACAAGGGACTCCCCCAGTCAATGATTGAAGAAAGAAATTGAGAAGGTAATTGCACATGTTACAGAAAGAAAAGGTATGAGCACAAAACCAACTGGGGACAAATTCAGGTGTCTAGCACATGGGCAGACTACTACCTACTCATGATACCAAGGTCCAGAATGGTGGCAATAGTTCACTAACTCAGAAAAAGATCTCTACTGTCCAAGTTTCTAGAGGCAACAAGCTCTGGGAACTAGGAGATGATGAAGAAACAACTTAGGTCATTTCATTAGTACTAACAACCACAGTGTTTGGGTAGTCTAGAAGAGACATACTCTCTAGGAATTGAAATCAACGGCAAAGAGGGACTGTTGAAGTGAAGAAATCAATCTTGCAATTATGACCTGAGTGGGAGTTCACAGGTCCTTCTTACCGCAAGGTCAAGAGGATCAATAAAGAGTAATGTATGTATTGGTGGTGCCTCTATGCTTCCCAAGAGAGTATTGTAAGTGTGTCTTTAATGATTTAGCACATGTCTGCTGGGGTTGTCAAACACATGACCTGGAAACTAAAGGATCTCCAATAAGGACCAAAACCTAAGCAGGAAACAGACAGCCCCAAGGGTACTGGAGGGAGTGACAGTAGGGCTAAGATCAAGGATTTAGAGGAAAAGCAAAGCACATCTTCGATCTATGTGAGAAATAGGTAGAAGAGCTCTAGACTTTACCTTTTGTTACTGTTTCTTAGGTGATGCACTGGTACTGAACGGAAGCTGATAAAGTGAGAACATTGTGCAATCATCTTTCCATTCGTCATCGATATCCTTTCCTCGTTCTGTTCCAGTAGCTCTATACATGGTATAAGAGAAAGAGGTGGAGGGAGGGGCAGTACTGGCTGTAGCCAATGATGGTTGTTGTTGATAGAAGGTGTCGTCAGGACTATCTTTACTTTATCTTGTATGGTTATAAACTAGAGAGTGGTCTGTGATTATTTGGTTCTCATATAGGCAGGAGAGAGCATCAGCTAAATAGTTGGTTCTTCCAAGAGTAGAGATGATTTTTGCATCGTATTTGCTGATTACTCCTATCCACTGTGTTCTTCTCCTTCCAGAGACCTTTTCTGTCTTAAGATTAGTGAGAGGTTAGTGGTCGGTAATAATGGTGAAGGTATTGCCTATCAGGATGTGGTTGAAAGTGGTAAGAGCATCGATCACTGCAAGGGCTTCCTTGTCTGTAGTTCCATAGTTCATCTGTGAATTAGTAAGCTTCCTGCGGTCCAGCGCTGCTGGTCTTGCCGTTTCATGCAATAGTCCTTGGCCAACCCATACTCCAACACTGACATCTGAAGCATCAGTAATCAGCCACATTGGTTCTGGTTTACTGTAGTCGATAGGACGTATAACATTGGCATTCTTTATTAATTCCTTAATGTTGGTAAATGCTTGATCATAGATGTGGGTCCAGACAAATTCCGCATTGCCGGTAAGGTCTGTAAGCGGTACTGTCACAGTAGTATGGTGTGGTAGGAACTGGGAGATGTAGTTGACTAGTCCTAAGAATTGCATAAGTTCTTGTTGATTTTGGGGTGTTGTCCATTCTGTTAAACAGGATATCTTTCTGGAGGCTGCATGTATTCCTTCATTATCTATCACATGCCCCAGGATATCAAGTTTGTCGGAAAACAGGATTGATTTGTTTCTGCTAGCATAGAACTTAGCTTCCCTTAGTTTGGTACAAACCAAACCTATATAGTAGACATGATCTGTTTCAGAGTTTGAGAAAATGAGGATATCATCGATGTAAACCCATATGAAATAGTAGAGATATTTGCTTAGGAGGTTTTTCTTAATTCATATGAAAGTGGCGGGCGCATTCATATTACCTTGTAACATAACTTGGCTAATAAAACTTCCGAAAGGTGTTTTGAAACTGTGATAGTGTTCACATTCTGGATCTAACCTTGTCTGGTAATAGGCATCGCTTAGATCAATCTTGCTTCAGAATCTAGCCCATCCTACCGCATTCAGGATTTGGGTTTGGTTAGGGATAGTGGAATTGTCCATAATTGTGTTTTCATTTCGTAGTTTGAGGTCAACAAAGGGGTGGATTCTTTTGCCATCTGCTTTGGATTACACAAACATAGTTGTGGCACCTGGTACTTCAGCTCGATAGAGAACTCCTCTTCTTTACGGCTGGTTTATCGAGTCACATAGTTGGTTTTTGTACGTGTCAGGAATAGAGTAGGATGATTCGTTCTTAAGATTAGAGGGGTCTCGAAGGTGTATGTAGTGGTTCACTTCCCTCATAGGTGGGAGTTCTTCAGGGATCTAGTCAGGGAAAACATCGGAGTACTCATCTAATAGGCATTGGGCAGTTGCTTCACAGACTGTGGCTCGGTACTTTCCACTTGTTAGCTTGCATGAGACGTTGACCTTCTGATCTGGGAAATCAATGGTTGATTCCCCACATCTGATTATAGCTTTGTGATAGTTCAGGAATGGCATTCCTATCAGGGCATCGTATTTGGCTATGTTTCCAACAAGCATCTCTTGAGGGGGTAGGATGGCAGAACCAAGTCTGATAGTTACGCTACAAGTCTTATGGCTTGTAGATCGTAATCCTTTTACTGCCAAATTGACAGGTATGGACTAGTTCAGATCTCGGGTTGGAAGTCCATGGACGGAGAAAAAGGCATTGCTGATCATGTCTCTTCTACTTGCGCCAGTATCGAATAGGACTCAAGCCTTCTTGCCATTAATCTGAATAGTTCCTTCTAGGGTGGCGTGTGCTCTAAATGTAGTGGGAGGTCGGACACTGGTGCATTCCACATTGATGTATCCGATATCGATTTCCTCATATTCACTGGTTTGGATATCATCACTATGATTTTCAATGTTATTCGCTGATACCTCTTGCTTAATCGCCTTTCCCTTTCCCTTCTTCGAAGGACAGTTCTTTGCCATATGTCCTATTTTTCCACTTTCAAAACATTCTCCCTTCTGTTATCTCGATTCTTTGGAGGATTTTATTTTCTTCTGAAAAACCCGTAGGGTATCTTCTTCAGAGTTGTTGGAGGGCTTGTGCAATGGTTGCCTATTACTGTTGGAGGCTGTCTGTGGCTTGTATGTCTTGATTTCATGGAGGATAGCGTCCTTTCATTCTACCCTTATAATTATTACTGATATATTATCGCCATCTTCCTTGAGTGGCTCTACCTCTCGCCGGAGGATAGGATACATGGTATCATAGAATTGTTGCTTAAGAATGTAGTTGGAGATGCTTCCTTTCTTTATTCGGTCCTTATATATTAGGAGATCTGTAGCTACGTCTGTGATTCTTTTGACGTGCAGTCTATTAACTTGGTGAAGCTGGTTGAATTTGTTGTATAGGAGGTCATTTGTGATCAAGGATTGGAATCGGCCTTTCAGGTAATCGAGAACAGTGGATCCTCTCAATCTTACATTTCCGCCATATTCCTTATAGCATTAGTGGTATGCATCGGTTGCTTTTCCTTCACAGAATGATCCAATGTATAGTCTAGATGTATGGTCTTCCACATCTTCCTCTTGTAAGAGAAGGTAGTGTGTGAGTTCAGTTGCCCATCGATCAAAAGCCTCAGGTTTGAGGTCTTTTCCTTCTCCTGTGAACTTTGGCAGTAGGTGGAGTTTGAACATAGGGGGTTCAAATACTTCAGGTACTTCCTCTTCTTCAGGCCGAGCCCAAGACTTTCCTCCTCCCGAAGGTCCTCCTCCTGTACTACCCATATCTAATTCGCTACTAGTTTCAGGGTTGTTTGGAGGTTCAAAAGAAGGCACCTTTGATGGGCCTGGTGGGAATTCTCCTGGAAGTTGTGGGGCTTCCGTGTTTGCAGGTTCTTCCAACTCCTTAGCAGAGCATCGGGGTTGTTTCATTCTTGTAAGGTCTTGCCATAGGATTTGCTTCCTACTCCTGGTCATCAATGACTCTATTGTTGGTTTAGAGACAAAGCTGAATGTGCCGTAATTCTGCCACTTCTCTCCGCTAGCATTCTGAGGTGGATATCGATAGCTTGATCAGGCCTAAATCCGGAGACAGGTTCTTAACCAGTTGCTGAGGTTAAAAAAATGTAACATATTTGCAAGGTGCTAATTACATTATTGGCAAATAGTACAATATTTGGCAGGTGGCTTGCTCTATCAGAGAGGAGGTGAGAGCTGAGACCTAAAGGAGATTTCGAAGGTGTACTGAGAAACAAAAAAGTCACCGTTCAACCATGGATATTGAAATACTGTCTGTCAAAGTCTGCCTTTTCCATCCTAGAATCAGGAGGTCTTTAAATACACAAATCTGTTCATGACTAGCATGAACGAAACTAATCAAAGATATCAATCGATACACTTTAGTAAAACTAATTAAGTATCAAAACAATACTTAAAACAAAACATAAAATAAACCAAGTATCAAACAATACTTAAAACAAACCAAATATCAAGCAATACTTAAAACAAACCAAGTATCAAATGATACTTAAAACAAACCAAGTATCAAAGCAAGACTTAAAGTAAAACCTAAAACAAAACCAAGTATCAAATAATACTTAAAACAAATAAAACCAATAATCGGGTACCCATACTGGTTACAGACTGTCACTTATGATTGGTACAACCATTATACTATTACGAAACCTTAATCCACTCAACGGCCTGTATAATGGTACTAGACTTCAGATTATACACTTGGAAAGAAATCTTATTGGCAGGATTATCTTGACAGGGACATGCAAAGATAAAACAGCATATCTTCTGCATATTGAAATTACAAGTAATCCAGATAGTGATCTTGGATTTCAGCTTAAGAGGAGGCAGTTTCTGATTCAATTGGGATTTGCCATGACAATCAATAAAAGCCAAGGGCAGTCTTTAAAAGTTATTGGAATTTGTTTAAAAGACCATGTCTTTACTCACAGCCAGCTATATATAGCATTATCAAGGACATCAGATCTCCATAATGTGAAAGTGCTGACTGGAGATTATGAGAATATTGGTATCACAAAAAACATTGTCTTTTTTGAGGTTCTCTAGTTCAATTATAATTTATGTATTGATTGCATTGATTTCTTTTACTCTGTATTATTATCATAATTTATCCCAGTTGAAGGGTTGTTAATACAATATAACTAGAATTTTAATTCTACAGCATTCAGAGAATATAACTCAGTGTGGTAACACATGGGTAAATACTTGTAAGAGATATCACACGGTCACCAATACCCTTGCTTGATCACCTCACCTAGGTTAACTGTTGAATCCTAACCTTTTGGTTTTGGCCAACCTTCTAATCATTAGATAGGGCTGATTGTAAGAACTGCAGTAACCTACAGTAATACTACACTGCGCCAGACTGTAGAAGTATTTTTCTGGGAAGCCTCGATGAATATGAAGCGTGGCACCCATACCGACCCCATGCGCGAGGTGTCTAACTGACCCCCGGGTGGGTGCCGGGCACTAATATGAGATATGGTCAATACCAATACAAGGTGTGACGAGCTAGTAGAAAGGCCTTGACATGCTAATCACTAAAGATCAGATAATCAAATCCTGTATTGTAAAGTCAGGCGAGATCAAACTGTGTACTTGAAACTTCGATAGTGAGAGAGGGAGAAAGAGAATTGAGCTGCTTAATAGAACCAGAAAGGGGCCCGATGTAACGATCCCCTTTCAGATAGTTAGTTCTTGGCAACGGGGAATGATACTTATCTTTTCTTTCCCTTTCTTTCCTTGTCTTACCATAGCTCTAGGCCTCTGCCTATGTTACCGATTGTACAAGACCTTTGTCTTCTATCGGGAACACCTATCGTAAGCTTTCTCTAACTCGTCTTCATAACGAGTGTTTCTTAGCGTAATGATAATGTTGCAATCAGGATAAAGATTGTAACGGTGTTTTATATTTGTTAAACTAATATGTAGGAAAAGTACTTAGAACAAAGCGTGAAGAACTTATCTTCCTCGGCCACATCGGCCTCCTTATATAGTGTTCTTCCCGCCTTTAATCATGTAACCTAAAGTGGTCACATGTGCAAAACCAAATCAAAACAAACTAGTCATGTGACCAAAGTGATCACATGCTCAAAACCCATGACCTTATAGCGAGGTCATGTGCAAAACTCATAAACCAATCATAACGCAATAACCAAGTCATATGACTCGACTGAGTCATATGCACAAAACCCATGACATCATAATGAGGTCATGTGTGAAACATAAATCATATACGCAAGGCTTGCCCGTAAGGCAAACTCGTAAGGCATACTCATCAGGCGCATGTCCCTTGACTCATACTTGAGCCATGTGCGAAAACATCACAAATCCCACACATAACTAATCATATAACCCAAATAGGTTATATGTGTGAAACAATAACATACCTGTGACTCATAACCATGTGTCACGTGAAAACCCTTTCCTCGCTAAGCCACGTTCGTGACACTTATCGCTTATTCAATATATTTACCATCTCAGGAAAGCACTAGTATTTTGCATACCTTATGCTACTCTGTTATAAATATTTATTTCAGTGAGGAGTGTGATATCTGCATTATGATGTAGGAAACTTGTAGGAGTTAGCTCTAGGTGCTTTGCACTGTTTCTGTTACTCCACTACTGCTGCTTTCATCATTTGATCGCTTCAAAATAATATAACTCTCAACCCTCATTACATAGTGGCCAAGATTTGACCAATAAGGTTTCTGGTTTAGCAAATTCCTGCAATCAATAGGAAAACTTGTTAAACCAAGTACAGATAGCGGTACTACACATAGTGTGAAAAGTCACTAACAATTATTCGCTTCAAGATTAATTTTAAATAGTAGTAACAGGATGAGATCTTAGCTGAGGATACAGTAGGAGTTAGGAGATGGTGGACTGGAGAAGTAGTTAGGAAGGGGAAGAAGCGGGATAAAAAGTGGAATCGGATCTTCTGGAGAGAAGAGAGGCAAACAAGGCCAGGCATGAATAGACATGTATTAACGGGTGGTAGAAGGGGTGATGAAAACCAATCTTTTATCCTGAATGCTATAATGGATGTTGGCTACAAACCTGGGAATATTTACAAGTATGATAGGACCACTGCTTTGGCCTTGCCTCGGGCTGGGAAATTGGAGTACAGTGTGCAGGATAATATTGGTGTCTTGACTTTAGAAGTGGGCCAACAAAAGCCTGTTCTCCAGCTAGAGTATGGCTCAAGACATCCACTTGGACAGGATTAGCGTGACTAACTTTAAACTGACCTCTGAGTGTTATTCTCAATAACCTAATTCCAAGCTCTTTTTTTTTTTACCGTATCTTAATGCTTAGAGGTGCTCTCAGATTTCACTGGTGCTGGCTCAATGGATTTACAATGTTATAAGCTGGTGAGATAGTCAAGATGTGGCCATAGAGCTTTGGAGAAACTGTTGTTGATGTTGGGTATTCGGTCCTAATGGGTGGGTCTTTACGAGCTATCTGTTGATAAAGCCGCACCCCCCACTTTCTCCACTTTATACTTTCCTGATTGCCGTGGACCCAACCTCTTCCCACTTCTTAAGGTCATAGCTTGTATGCTATTAACTTGGTACTTTCTCCCGTAGGTTGAAGGACCTCCCCCTGGCTTCCATACTTGAACTGTGAGCTGTGGCTTTTTCGCATGAGAGCTTAACACAAGTGAGCAAACAGTAGATAAGAAGTGGAATGAAGACATGCATATTTAGTTGTAGATGTTGTAGAGCTGAATCTTATATCATAGCAGTAGAGCAGGCAGGTATTGATTAAGAAATTTGAGAGATTAGTCATTTGCTCCCATCACCTTCCATAGGTACTCACAGTGCTTCATCCACACTACAGGAAGTCTATAATCCCCCCCTTATCAGTCCTCATTGTATTCACTGCGAGTCGTCACATATCCCTCGCCTCATGGGTTGAGAAAAACTGTAAATTAATAGCAATAGTGAAGGTCTTGTGTCATCCAGAATGTGTAATGCTCAATGACTAGATACTGGGTTTCATTGCTGGGCCAAGAATAAGTAGCTTGTGAATAAATGCTGGTATGGAATAATGGCTATGCTGGACTAGTAAACTTTTATATATTGGATCTCTTTGTTACTCAGTTCTGATAGCAATATAAGATACTATGATAATATCAGGTCTGACTTCAGATTTTATCTTCCAAGTACTCGAGTAGTGAGTGTCGAGTGATATCTGATGTGGGTAATACATAATGAGATAAAGGTGGATGAGAAATTGTTTCTCTCCACAGTACCCACAACCGATACCAGGCATTTTATTGTACCGCGACATACTCGTGGTTGGCTTGTAATTGCCTTCCACTGATTCGAAATCTTTCTCTGATTCTCATTACCAGAAGGTGCGCCTACTGCGGAGGATGAATGAGAGAGTGTGATGAAAGTGCTATTATTTTCACCACTCAATCAATTTGAAATTTAAGTCAGTCTTTACCCCTCTGAACTCACATTTTCACTCTCTTTAAAACCTCCAACAACTTTAGAGAGGTTGATCAATTAACTAGTACTGGAAATAACAGATATTCGGAATAGAATTACAGATACTTACCTAGGCATACCTGTCACTTTCTACCCTTATTTACAAAGCTTCTCTTGATGTAATGACACCTCCATGGCAACTACCACAAGTCTCTGGAGGTTTTTGAAATCGCCTCATCTGGCGAGCAGTACTAACTGCACAACTCCGGCATACTAAGCTGCTTCTTTGGTTAGTCTACTATACTGTACTAGTATTCCAGTGCCGTAATATACTTGCAGCTTAATAGCCGGATTCTTCCTCATCGTACACATTCTCCCTCGGCATCTGTACTAAGAGAGGCACCAGTGTATACTTGTAACCCCCTGAGGTGTGCTAAAGGATCTCCGCATATTTTAGGAACTACTAGTGGTGGGATTAATAACACAGAGAATTGGAATGTACACAAAACCAGTGAGCTTATCAAAACTCTGGGATTACAACAGATTGGCAGGTGGTATTCTAACTACTCAGGATATCATATCCCGGTTTTTTAAGTAGTTTTGAGAGGCAGAGAGTTGTGTTACTTTGTCAATGTTGCTTCTTTTGGCTGCTGAATTACTTTAATTCTGGGTCTCAAAGTAGTAAATTTGGGTAGAGTAAAGATGGAGACTACAGAACCTAAACCCAAGTACTTGAGTAAGGGATTAGGATGGCGAAAACCAAATGGTCTCATACAGGGAGCTTACATTTCTGTAATATTAATACGATACCAGTACTAGCATCTCTGTACGAGGTTAATGGAGCCTTTCATTCCCGCCTTAACAAAAAACCCCACAATCATCATACTATTCACGCTTGCTGAATCCTTGCTACCTCCTTGCCAAATAATGTGGGTGATGGAGCAGAATCTCGCCAAGTTTTGTGAGTGTCTTGGTGTGACAGGATAGGTAAATATATCGCTGGAATGGAAGATGCTCCATAGTCTATCCGCCAATTAGAGTAAAGGTTTTCTCACTGTTTGGCAGTTGCTGATGATACAAGTATGTACAGTGCCTCGTCAGAAGTGTTCATGATCGTCTCACTAAGCAACCTCACCAAAAATGCCACCTCGTTAAATGCCACCTTGCCAAATGTCACCTCGGTGATTACGTGACTGTATGATACCTACCCCAGACAATATTACACACCACGATATGGTGATCCTCTATTCGAATAATTCTTTAATTTTAATTTCCTCTGAATTTCCAATGGTTAACCGATCCAGATATAAATCAAAGTCAAGAAAGCCAAATCCAAAGACCACTCGAACTGAAATGACCAATGTGGAAAAAGGTATGATCATCAGATTTTTCCACTGCCTCTGGAATATTGCTCTAGTTGCTCAAATTATTGGCCAGCCATGGTCAATGATTAAAAGCTTTCTTACTCGCACATGTGAGCGTTTGTTCTTGAATAATATTCTTCATCCTGGTCACACACCTGTTCTTAGCCAGCGACAGCATTGCACAATCATTCGGGCTGCTAAATCTAACCGAAAAATGACCAGATCAGATTTCAGGGATAAATATGCACTGGGTGTTTCTCTTTCTACTGGTGGGTACCCATCTGAGCCTGAGTGATAGGACATGATTCTCTAACAAATTTATAGTGAATAGAGTACTCAGAGATGCCAATATTAAGAAATGGCTAGCCAAGTCAAGACCCAAGCTCAAAGCTGTCCATATAACTAAGAGACTAAGATGGGCTACTGCTCATAGGAATTGGATAGCTGAGGATTTTGAGAGAGTCTTCTGGAGTGATAAGTTCAGTGTGGAGAAATCCAGGGATCCAAGGCAGCAATGGGTTTTCAGAGAACCTGGGGAGCAGTAGCTTGCAGACTGTATTTACCCAAAGGAAAAGGATAAGGGTATTTTGCTTATAGTATGGGGGTGCTTTTGGGGTAAGAGAAAAGGTCCTTTGGTTCCTATTACCCAAAATATCAACAAGACCAGGTATGTTAGACTCTTAAGAAGACATCTTTTTCCTGTAATTCATCAAATGATTTCCTTTGGTATGCAACTTGAAGATATTCTTTTTCAGCAGGATAATGCTCCTGTTCATAAGGCATATAGTGTCATGGATTGGCTTGAGAGAAATTGTATTCAGGTTGAGGAGCACTCTCCATATTCCCCTGATTTGAATCCTATTGAGCATGTATGGGTTGAGCTTAAAAAGCAATTACACCAGCAATATCCAAGAATTGGAGATACCCCAGGAGGAAAAGAAGCTGTTAAAAAGAGGCTAGCACAAGTATTACCTTTGGTTTGGGAGACAATTCCTGAGGAGTTTTTTGAAAAGTTGTGGAAATCAATGCCTGGTAGAGTAGCTGCAGTATTGGAAGCAAGGGGAGGTTATATAAAGTATTAGCTAGCCTTATTTATTATTATTTTACTCTAAAATATACATAGCAGATAATTGATCATTAACCGTTGATCATTGAGAGGTGGTAGTTGAGGGTTGATCATACACTCGCGTCGCGCGAGCGCTGTGGACAACCCCACCCCAAGGTCTCATGGCGCAACCGCAATTAAACATGTCTCAGATCACGAACACTTCTGACGAGGCACTGTAGACTATGCTTGAATTGTGCGGGGTTAGCTGAGCTGCCGAATTTCTGTTTCCCCCATCTTCCTTGCCCCACTGAACACTATCTTTGCGTCTATCGAGGACACCTTTAATTCAGTCGCCGACAATATACAGATTCCCCCAAATTAAGCAACTATCGACCATATGGACAATCAACAGTCAAACGAGGGCTCTGGGGGCCCTTCCTTGCCCCGACTGTATGCTCCCGGAAGGCCTATTTTGTGTATTGGCACTGCTAATGAGCAAATAGTTCTAGAACCACGGCGAATAGTTATATCCGCGGCGATCGTAGCGGCAACTCAGGTTCTAATAATAACATCAACTGCGGCAACACTGCCAACTTCAATTTCAACCAAGGTGGCATGGACTCATCCCCGAACTATGCCCAAATTATGCAATGCCTATACACGTCTGCCTACGGGTCGCACCGAAATCGTATTAGTGACCCCATCGAAGGAACGTGTGCTTGGGTTACGGAACATCAGAGGTATAAGGAGTGGTTGGGGAAGGAAACATCTAGTCTCCTCTGGCTATCGGCGGACCCAGGTTGTGGGAAATCGGTCATCGCTTCATTTCTCGTAGCGCACCTGAAAGCCCGAAGCGACGCCGTGATCTGCTTCTTCTTCTTTAAGGATGACTCGGAGGAACAGAGGAGTGCGAAATTTGCTCTTTGCGCCATCCTTCATCAGCTTTTTGTGCAGAAAAAGTTCCTCTGTGTATATGCCGCGGAAGAGTTCGAGGCTAAAGGCAGTAGGTTTACAGAAGAGGTGGATACATTGTGGGATATTTTGGTTAAGGCGGTTGCTGAGGAGGGGTGCGACGATGTAATTTGTGTGCTAGATGCTTTGGATGAGTGTGAACAAGTGTCTCTAGCTCAGCTCATCCGTCACATGACGCGTCTTCCTGGATCGAAAATTTCAGACACACCTCTAAAATTCCTTGTCACAAGTCGCCCCTAACGTACACCAGGTAGATCCGAGACATCAGGGGGTAGCGAGACAGTGTCTGTGCGGCCAGAACTCGGCAATCACGATAGCAAGTATCTTGGCCCTGAGGCTCATTAAATCAGCAATATGAATAGATAGAGGATAGGATAGTGATGCCTTACCTACAAAAGATAGAATTGGTGAAATTATTAATTTGAAAGAAAAGAGGAAAAGGAAAATGAAAAAAAAAAGGAAAAAAAGGAAAAAATGATAGACTATTTGTTGTGAGTACAGAGGTTCATTCAGTGAAGCCGTTCAGATATAGCTTCACTATGACCAGAAGGTTGAGTGGCCTCCGAGTGGCCAGTAGGGGCATCGGAGGGAGAGGAATTGCCAGAATTGGTCTCAAGACTCTCATCTTCTGAGCTGGATGAGATCCAGGAAGGCTCACCAAAGGCTTGTGCGTTGCGCCATATGCGTTCTCGCTGCAGGGAGTGTGGTATTGATGTCCGTTTTGTAAGATCAAAACGGACCCGTTGGGTAAATGGAGTCACGTGGATAGTGGAAAGCGTGCCGGGAGTGTTATTAGCCTTTCTTGGCCTTCATGGTGCAGTCTTTGGGGTAGAGGTCGGCTTGCGTGGTAATTTCTGCTTTTTTGCATCGGCTGCACGCATTGCCTCTATGGCCTCCGCCCCTGTAATTACCCGTGTCCGGCTAAGTATTCTTCTATCTTTCTTGATATCCTTAGCAATCTTAACCTCTGCCCGTAGTCTCTGCATTTCTGTTGTAGCAATATCGCTAGCTGTAAGTCCATATTCGGCTGTATGGGAGAAGCGAAGAATAAGGTTACAAATTTCTCCTGTGGTGGCTGTTTTAACGAAGTTCAAAGCGTAATTTGTTTGCTGGCGGAGCTGACTTTTTGAATATGGTGTTTTATCAAGTGGGAAACTGTACTGTGACAAAGCTGGTGGAGCGGAACATGTGGATCGCTGCCGTTGTGGGAGAATCATGCAGGGTAGAAATGGTACGATACCGGTCTTGCGAAAAGCACTTTTGATATTTGCAATAGTATAGGCCTGTGCTCGAGCTTGCTTGTAGAGAGGCAGGAAGTTTCAGTGGTTGATACCAATATTGGTAGCAATATGGTAGTTTTCTATCGCTTTCCCATAATACCTCTGCAGTTGTCCAAACAAGCCCACATCAAGAGGTTGAAGGATATGTGTTGAATGTGCCAGTAGACAGAAACAGACAATGTTGTGCGAATCACAAAATTCGCTGAATCTGAGATTCACATGAGATGAGTGTCCATCCAGAATCAGCAATCGCTTATCCTCTTGACCTCCATACTGAACGACATTCATCCAGCTATATGGATGGTAGATTTCCGTCAACCAATAATATCCCAACTCCTCATCAGTTCAATCTTTGGGTGATTTCCCAAACCGTACCTCATTATCCTCCTCTTTCACATTTCCAAACTGCCCATATGTGTAAACCTTTCCCTTTGTAATCAAAAATGTTGGAAAGACATAACCATTTGCTGAAACAGCTTCCACTAATGTTACCATCTCCCGCTTCCCATCTTGCTTTACATATAGATTTTTCTTCCCACGCTGTGTAATGACTGGTTTTGGAGGAATAGCCAAGAATTATACCTTTCTCATCAACATTGCTAATGTTATGATCTTTGATTTTGTTCTCGGCTATGACTTTTCCAAGCTCATGGCAGTAGTCTTTAATAATACCATAGTCATTGGCATAAACACGCTGTTTATCCATTCGTACAGCAAATTTAGCTACGAATTCTGGGTGTCAGTTCAAGAATTGGGTTATCCAATTCTTTCCAAGGCGATCGTGGATGATATTTTTCCTTCCTTCCTCCTCATACCGGAGTTGCAAGGCCTTTCTCTCCTCCACCGCAAGCTTCTCCGCCATTTGCCATACCCGATCCAACCTTGGAGGAAATCCATGTGATTCTAACTTGAGAATCCATCGGACAATTGCCTTTTCTGCCGAAGGGGAGAGGATTTGATCTTTTTCGTGAGCTTTTTGCCGACTCTGGCGGCCATTAAGTCGATGGCCGAGGGTAGACTTAGGTATGTTAAAGCTAGTAGCCGCCTCGCTTAAAGATAGACATTGACCGCTTTCTAATGCCTTAATCGCAGCCGCAATTCGTTCTTCACGCTCTAGGGTGATGGTATTAACACGGAGCTTAATCTTCGGCATCGTTCTGAATTGTTTTGGTTCGCGTGATGATGAAAGCGGGGTATTGCAATACTTTCTCGTTTGTGCTACACCTTATCTTATCGCGATCTGTACCCTGTCTCGCTAATCCCTGATGTCTCGGATCTACCTGGTAAACGTTACCATAGAATCGAGAAAGAGCTTAGCTCACGGGCAACAACCATCAGGCTGAAAGGGGAGGACGAAGTCAACGCTATCACAGTCGACGTTTCCCGTGTTATAGATAATGGGATAAAGGAGCTCGAGTTGGTCTGGGAAAACCCAGGAGGACTGGGATATTTGCGCAATCTCCTCGAGTTAAAGGCTGACCGGACATTCCTTTGGGTTTCTCTCGTTCTTGAGATCTTGAAGGATAGTGAAGATTCCTCGCGGGAGGAGTTTACTAACATTGTCTCCACTTCTCCGAGTGATCTAGCAGAAATTTACACCAAAATTCTTGATAAAAGTACTGATCAGGACAAAGCCAGACGTATCCTTCATATAGTGGTAGCAGCTGCAAGACCTCTCACGCCTGTGGAGATGAATGCCGCACTGAGGATCAGGCGATATCATAGGGCTGTCACGGATCTTGGAGATCTTCCTCCCGGGTTCCCGAAGACATTGAAAAATTTGTGCGGGCTTTTCGTTCGAATTATTGATTCCAAGGTCTACCTGTCCACCAAACGGCCCGCGAGTTCTTGATTAAAGGGACATCGTCTGGGCAGGGGAAGTGGCAGTATACACTATCCTCCGTGGATTCTAGTTTTATACTGGCTGATATCTGTGTCTCCTATCTTTTGCTACAAGACTTTGAAAGCAACCCATCAGTTATAAAAACTGCAATTCAGGAATATCGCTTTCTGGATTACGCAGCTAGTCACTGGGGAGATCACTTGCGAGATTCTCAGGATCTGTGTGCGGAGTTGTTGCAGCGTACTCGACCGATTTGCAAAGGTGGATCTGATAGATTTCTGACATGGCTTAAGGTGTACTGGAAGAATAGTGGCCAGGGCCGTCCATTCCCGAACGATTTCACACAATTGATGATAGCAGCGTGGTTGGACAGAGGGTGGTAGTTGAGCGGCTGTTGGAGGAAGGAGGAGATATCAATGCTCGATCCAAAAGATATGGGACAGCATTGAATGTAGCAGCTCTTCGACGAGATGAGGATATAGTTAGGATGCTAATTGAGAGAAACGTTGTTGCCTATGTATGCGGGGTTGAGTATAACATCTTGAACGCGAAGATCCTCCTAGCATGAAGCGAGTGGCGCACTACTAACAAATTAATGACGTTTTGCAGACGGTATGATATGTGAATATTCTTTTACCGGAGAGGGTCGAAGCTGATTGAGGACATGTTTTATCTCGCAGAAGGTGAGTTGAAGCTCCTGGTCATGTCCCCTTTGCAGCACCGTGCCACTAATACCGAAGGGCCTCGAGCTATAGAAAGTATGATAAGTGAACTCTATAGCGGATGTAGGACAGCCAGTATTACTAACTGCGGACCAACCAATGAGCGCAGAGTGTAAGTCAACAAGTGGAGTACCAGTGGATAATGTGGGGGGGCTAACTGAGTGGTGAGGAGGTGAAGGAGGTAGGTGGCTGTGTGTACCTCAGATAGCCCAAGTCATAGCTAACGGCTGAGCTGTGGGGCGCTGTAGCTTGTGCGTAAACAGATCAACCACATCTCTAGCTCAAGGTGGTTGCTGACTCGAACCTGTTGTCTGTTGTAGAGCGTAGGTGTACAGTTTCAACCACGTTTCTAGGACCTAACGATTGCTAACCTGCGGATTCCTGAGTGTTGTAGGTTGTAAGTAAATAGTGCCAATCACCGGTCTGGTAAGGAACAGTTGCTAATCTCGGACGTGCGGAGTGTGGCAGGGGGTAAGCGAACAAGATCAGGCACGGCTTAGGGCGAGGCAATTGCTGACCTCTGGCACATCGAGTGTTGTAGCTTGTAAGTGAACAGGATCGGCCACAGTTCTAGGAAGTCAATCAACTACTGACCTCTAGCTCGTCGAGTATTGCAGGAAGTGAGCAAGATGAACCACGGTTCTAGAGCGAGGCAGCTACTGACCTAGGACTTCCTGGGCATTTCAGCATGCAAGTAAACAAGATTAGCCACAATTCTAGGACGAGGCAATTACTGACGTTAGGCTCACTGGGTGTTGCAGATTGTAAGTGAACAGGGCCAACCTTGGCTCCGGGGCGGGGCAATTGCTGATCCAAGGCTCCCCGAGTGTTGTAGTGGGTAGGCGAACAGGATCAACCATGGGTCTGGGTCGAGGTGATGGCTAACCCACGGTTTCGTGGCGTAGGGAGTAAGTGAACTGGATCAACTACATTTCTGGGCGAGACAATTGCTAATCTCTGGCTCGCCGAGTGCTGTAGGCAGTAAGTGAACTGGATCAGCCACGTTTCTAGGGCGAAACAATTGCTGACCTCTGGCTCGCCGAGTGTTGTAGTCGGTAAGTGAGCAGAATCAGCCAGGCACGGCTTGGGACGAGGCAATTTCTGATCTCTAGCTTGCTGAGTATTGTAGTCGGTAAGTGAACAGGATCGGGTGCGGCTTGGGACGAGGCAGCTACTGACCTCTTCTTCGCTTGGCCCGCTGAATGCTGTAGCGCGTAAGTGAATAGGATCAGCCCATGGCCTTGGGGTGAGACAGCCGATAACCTCTGGCTCTCTAAGCACTGCAGTTTGTAAGCGAACAAGGCTAGCAGCGTTTCTAGCACAAGGCAATTGCTGACCCCAGGCCTCCGAGTGTTGTAGATCGTAAGTGATCGATACCAGCTGTGATCGCAGGACGAGAAATATTGCTAACTTCGGGCCCGCTGACTCGGCGCTGAGTGTTGTAGTATGTAAGTGGGCAGGGTCAACCACAGTTCTGGGAGTCTGGGGCAAGCCAATTTCTGACATTTGGCCCGCTAAGGGTTCTAGATTGTAAGTGAGCAGGACCAGCCACAGTGATAAGATGAGGCAATTGCTTAACTCTAGCTCGCTGAGCGGTGTAGGGGGTAAGCGACCAGGGTCAGCCACTGCACTAGGACGAGGCGCCCACTAACTACTGGCTTGCCGAGTGCTGTAGGGAGTAAGTGAGCTGGATCAACCACGGTTCTGGAATAATATAACGGCTAACCTCCGGCTCGCTGAGCGTTGCAGGACGTGAGTGAATAGAGCCACCAACTATTCTGGGATGAGACAATCGCTGACCCCTGTCTCGCCTGGTTCGCTGAGTGTTGTAGCTTGTAAGTAAATTGGATCAATGGCGCTTTCGGGACGAGAAAATGGCTCACCACTAGCCCGAAGAGTCTTGTAGCTCGTATGTAAACTTGATCAATCGCCGTCCCGTGACGAGGCAATTGCTGACCCCTAACCCTCTGAGAGCTGTAGGAAGTAAGTAGCCAGCATAATCAACGTTTCTAGAAAGAGCACTTTCTGACCTCTATCTTGCCTAGCTCGCTGAGCGTTGTAGCACGTAAGTGAACCTGATCCAGAGCAATTCTAGGACGAGACGATTTATGACCTTAGACTCGCTGAGTACCGCAGTGGGCAAGTGGACAGAATCAACCACGGTCTCGGGACTCGACAATTTCTAACCTCTAGCTCGCTAGGTGTTACAGTATGTAAGTGAACAGAATCAACCAGATCTCTGTCACCGGACAATTACTAACTCCTGGCTCGTTGCGTGTTCTAGCATGCAAGTAAACGAGATCATCTAGTTCTGGAAGTAGGCAATTACTGACCTCTGGCCCGCCGAATGTTGCAGGAAGTAAGTGAACAAGATCTCAAACGGTTTTGGGAAATGGAAATTGCTGACCTGTCTCACCCGGCTCCCCGTGATTTGCAGGAAGTAAGTGACGAGGGCCAACCGCGATTCTGGGAAACAGCAATTGCTAAACTCTGGCTCGCTGAGAGCTGCAGTTTGTAAGTGAATGGGATCATCACCTGTTCTGGGACGAGGCAAATGCTGACCTCTTGCTCGCCTGGCTTGTTGAGTGCTGCAGAATGTAAGTGTACAGGATCAACTGCGGTTCTAGGGCGAGACAATTACTCACTTCTTGCTCCCCGTGTGTTGTATGATAGTTGGTAAGTAAACAGGGTCAACCCCGGCTCCGAGGCTAGACAATTGCTGATCTCCGAGTCGCCGAGTGTGCAGTTTGTAAGTGAACAAGATCAACCACGGCTCTCGGATGAGGCAACCACTGACCTCTGACTCGCTGTACGCTGTAGGGGGTAAGTGAGCAGGATCAACCACAGTTCTCTAATTAAATGCTTTCTGACACCGGGCTCGCTGTGTAGCGCGTAAGTGAACAGAGTCAACCACGACTCCGGGACGAGACAACCGCTGACCTCTGGCTCACTGAGAGTTGTAGTTTGTAAGTGAACAGGGCCACCGGCCGTTCTAGGGCGCGACAGCTACTAATATCTCACCTCCCGAGTGTTGAAGGTGGTAAGTCGACTTACATAAGCTACATTTCCTCTGTTGTCTGTTGCTTCCACTGTGCTGATATGTATACCTCGCTTGCAACTACAGCTTGTATGCCATCCTAAGGCCTGAGTGAATGGTGCTGATTCTATACTAATTTCACGCCTGCGTCCCTTCACAGGGGTTAAGCCTTGCCAATCTCAACATCCTACTTGGTCAGATGGCTAACCACACTATGCGTGCGCCTCATAGTTTGTATGGAGCCCTGAATCCTCTCCCCTACGAGTTGTATCGGTACTTACCTGCTATTGCCTTACAGCTCGTTAGTAAAACTCTTGTTCCCTATCCGAGCTATCCCTTCTTCCCCCGCTAATACGTACTCCATCCCCACAACCATTCGGCCAACATAGCGTGTAAGTAATATCATTCTATCGCTACTAACCGCTCTCTGCCCTGCATACCAGTTAATCTTCCCCGCAGCCGGTAAGTTGCTCGAGTTTACTATCCTCCCCCTCATCCCGATTCACCATTGACCCCATGTTAGTTTTGCATCCCGGACTCGCCAGATTTGCATACCTCGTCCACCCGGGGTGTGACCCCCCTGCCCTACTGGGACCGGCCGGAAAGTGGTGAGCATTCTATCGTGACTTTTAGCCAATAGCCAACCTTCTTTGTAACCGCCTTGTGGATTAGAAACCGATAGCGACCTATTCGATGGAGGCCTGCAATTAATATAAGATGTTTAGTGGCTCCAGGCTGCTGTGGTTTCTGGTTTCACCATGCGGTTCTTCGTTGGAAAAATATATTACAGTGCAAGGATGATATCTCTGTCAGGGTTTAGGAATTCGGGGGGGGGGGGGGTCTGTAGTTTGTAGTTTGTCTTGCTTCTATTACAGCTATACTCGCATCTTCAGAACTTGATTGCTTCGCAAGAATGTAACCATCTGAGCCTTCAACAAAATGACCGATACCTGAACCATAGGGGCCTGAAGCTCGGCAGGGAACTGAAGCCGATATGGTAACTTAATAAACTAACTATCGCAGTGTATAGATCGGGTTTTTTATCCGTTCCCCACAGCTAAATTTGTAAGAGCGATCAACGGTTGTCCCATCAGTATGATTACATAGGTGGCTACCAGTCTCCGGGCGGATATGCGATACTGTATAACACGGCGCTAACCCACACATACAAATTGAGCAGTGGCGGACGCGGCAGATGAACCCATAGCACCAATGCTCCCCCCCTCACGTCCCCTGCGGAAGCAACGATAGCAAGCAGGGAAGCACAACGCTTGACCAAACGCCATCCATCACCACCACAACCACCCCCGCCAACCCCCCACCGTAATACCAAGATAGACATCAAGGTAAGCAAAACCTCAACAACCCCTCTCAAGATAACCAGAACCAATCGGTATTGCCAACAGACCCAACAGCCACATCGCAAGGACAACTCCGAAAGCCCCACCAAGATTATAACAAATAGGAAAAGGCACTGGTATCCTAAGTAGCACATTCATAAAAAGAACTGTTCATTCTGAGAAACATGGAAATGTATTTACGGCGAAAACCTTAGATGCGAATGGGGTGAATCCTCGAATAGGGAAACTGGGTATATAAGTTACAGTAGGTATCATAATGGACAGGGAAAATAAATCCCTAGCCTAAGCCACTACCGGTACCTAGGCGACGTCCTAGGAGCGGTGGAGCAGTCAGGGGATGTCCTAGTAGAAAGGCGCCACGAAACGACCATTAAGTTAATCCTTTTGTGCCGTTCAGCTCTCTAGCAGCTGGTGTTAAGGTGGCCCTGGTATTGGGTTTTCCACGGCATTGGCTATTATCATACACCGATTGAAATTTCCTAATGCCCCCCGCAATACACCAAACTGAATGTATGATTTCGGCTTTCCCACTGCCAGACTTAGGCCACTTCGGTCGTTGGTCAATATCAACAGTCGAGTGATATCACATGCATTACGCACCTTCGCTTCATATGGTAAAGTACCCGGCTCCGCTGATCGGTATATTTGGCCCGCTGATCTGTTTACTCGTACACGCACGGGAAGCTCTTGCGTCTTAGGAGATGAAAGCTCTTGCATTCGTTATCCTTCTTTTCTTATCATCGCTTTTCCCTTTGATAGAGCTAGCTATGCTTTCTTCTCCTTTCACTCCATCCCCTCTAGTTAGTCTCTTCGCTTCTGTTCATTTCTCTTCTCTTTTCCTCACCGCGCCACCTCTTCTCTTCTCCATGCTACTGTCACCCCCTCAGACTTACAAATTATTTTCCTGTACCCTTTATGCGGGAGACAGTGAATTCCGGATATATGTCGCCGGTTCTCGGTAATCCTCAGTCGTGCCGATGTATCGGATAACTGGGTGCCGGTGATACAACAATGTGCGTGTGCTTGTGTAAAAATCACTAAAACTTTTATGATACCCCCAATAATAGTAATAATATTATCGTACACTCCCTACTCCTCTTCCATACTCTCCCACCCATCAGGGCCCTCACCATCCCCACCCCCCACCGTAACACCACCATCCTCCTCCTCATCACTCCCGTCACTACTATCTTCCACAGCGCCGACAACTCTCTCCTCCCTCTCTTCCCCAACCACCCCAGCAACCCTCCCAGCAAACGCCCTCCTAACCCCGGCATTCGTGCTAGTATCCCAAACCTTCACAATGCCCTTACTCCCAGCAACCGCAAGCCTAAATCCCACCTCCTTATCCGGCGCAAACCGAGCGGAGAAGATCTTTCCCAGATCGAAATCCCTCGAAACCACCATCGCCGGCCCCCCGCCCGTATTCTCCGCCCGGGCATTCCACAGCTTGACGGACCTGTCTACAGACGCGGTGACGATAAACCCGGGGATGACAGGGTTGACGTCGAAAGCGGAAAGCGATTTGTCGTGTGCATTCAATGTCCAGACTGGCTTTGACTGCGCTAGCGTGGACGCGGGAGGAGAGTTGCGGGAGTCGTATAGGTAGAGATTCCCAGACTCGGTGGATACGTAAAAGTAGTGGTCATTGTGTGGGTCCCAGCGCACATCTTCCACGTCCGCGTCCACACCCCAGCGCGGGTTTGTACTAGTGGGGTCCGGGGAACGCATGTCGGACCAGACGATCGTGCGGTCGTAACTGCCGCTGAGGATGGTTGTTGCAGAGCTAGGGTGCCAGGATAGTGCGCAGATCTTGTCAGTGTGTAGGGAATTGTAGCTCTTCGCGCACTTAGTTGTGGAGAGGTCCCAGAGTTTCACCGTCTTGTCGGCAGACGCGGAGGCAAGGAGGTTGCGGTGCTGGCGGTTACCGGAAAGGGAGAGGACTGCGTCGATGTGGTAGTTATCGTTTACCTTGGGAGACTTCTTTTTCTTGCCTTTCTTCTTCTTACTCTTGCTGACGGAGGCGGGTGAAGGCTCGCTGCTGGCTCCGAGAATGGCGTTTGGGAAGAGGCAATCTACGAGGTCCAAGTTCCAGATCTCGATGTCTGGGTCCATAGTCCCGATGGCAGCATAATTTCCTCGAGCGTCTTTGTTCTCCAGAACGCTAGCGCCGCCGACGGGTATGTCGAGCCATTCTAAGCAGAGGGGGATCGCAGGAAGCATAATGTCATGGTGAACGTATAAATTGTCAGCTTCATCCTCATAGACGTAGACCTCTAGATGGGCGATGTCGTCTTCTGTTTTAGCGACGAGAAGGAGGTTGTCTGTTCCCAGGACTTGGAGCTCTTCTCGCTCTTCATCGTCGTCTTGCTATGGGCTGTTTATTAGTACTTTTAGGTCGTGGAATTGTGCGGGGATACATACTAGGTCCATAGTGATGTAGGGGTCTTGTTCACCAGGCTGGTAGTATGCTAAACCTTTGATGTTTCCAAACATACCCATGCCTGAAAACCCGCTTTTCAGTGGACAATTAGAAGTGTATAGAGAGAGGGAGACAAACTCTCGCTGTCTGCAGCTTCTGCCTCAGTGGGCTCATCATAATTATCTAAATCATATTCTCTCAGATCGTCATCGTCCCTACCCCAAATTAGTATCCCTCACAACCAGAACATATATGTCCAGAGCAGATACTTTTCATCGCCAACCTCTTTCATATCCTCATCTTTGTCGACAGCCTCCGCCGCAGCACCATTGGACTCTCCATTCTTCTCCCCCTCTTCCTCCTCCTTGCGTCCATCACTACCAGCAGCTTCCGCCTCTTCTAAACCCTCCTTTGCATCCTCAAGATGTAATCTCGCAAGGTCGGCAATCCGCTCAAACTCTTTCTCATCAATGTCGTAACGTTGCGGGAATTGGGCGGCAAAGCCACGGGGCACCCAAGTCGTTGCTGTAATCATTGGCAATGAATGCCAATTGTTTGTTTCTTGCGTTGTTATATGTCGGGGAGGAGAGTTTGTAAGACTCGAAATAGAGAGGTATGCATACCACTTTTTCCTGCCTAGGGAAAGAGAAAATATAATAAAGCGAGCGCAAAGTTAGTGGGGTTGTACACAACGCCAAGACTTCACACTTGGCAGAGCCGCTTATCAACTCCCACTTGAATCAGTCAGAAAAAAATTAAAACCAACAATCCTCAAGTTCACAACTACGAGATTCTCCATTCAATAGATAGAAACGATTCGCCTAACAACAATTAAGCCATGGGAAAAATCAAGAAAACTTCGACTTCACAGTCCTCTTCAAGAACCTTCACAATTCCAAATAAGCTCCACAGACAAGTACACAATGCCCGAGTAAAATCTGCCGTCGAATCCGCAAAACGCAAAGAGCGATTCCAACGCAAGAAGGACGAAGACCGAGACCCAACTCTTCGCGAGGAGCGCTTGAAGAAGAACATTCCAGCGACTCTTGAGAGGAAGCGAGTATGGGACGAGCGAGTCGAAGGTGGAATCCCAAACCGCATTGAGAAGCCATCGGCGGAAGAGGAAGAAAGGGCCAGTAAACGGCGAAAGGCCCGAGAAGACGACGAAGGGGAAGACGAAGAAGCCAAACTCCTAGCAGCGCACGAGAAAGCGCAAGCCGAAAAAGCGGAAGAGGAAGAGACAGCAGCGTTATTCCCAACACTGGAGACATCGCCTAGCACCTCCGCTCCGAAAATCCTGATCACCACCTCGAGGAACTGCCATGTCCACGAGCCCGCCGAACAGCTCACCCAATTATTCCCAAACTCGACATATATCCCCCGTGGCCGCGAGCACAAGTTCTCCATTAAGGAGATCAGCGCATTCGCCTCAAACCCAACAACCACAACCTCATCCGGCCGTCCGCGTGAGCCATACACACACCTACTGGTGGTTAACGAGGACCGGAAGATCATAAATGCACTCACAATCGTTGTACTCCCCGCGGGGCCAACCTTTCACTTTAGCCTTACAAACTACGTTCTTCCAAGGCGTATCAGAGGGCACGGGAAGCCCACGGACCACGTTCCCGAATTGATATTGAACAACTTCCTCACGCCGCTAGGGAAGGTTACATCTAGTCTTTTCCAATCCATGTTTCCAAGACAACCCGAGATCCCCGGGCGGCAGGTTGTTACTTTGCACAATCAGCGGGATTACATCTTCTTCCGCAGGCACAGGTATATTTTCCGAGATAGGCGCGAGACGGAGAAGCCGGTGGGCTACGGGCTTGAGGATGGGGGCAAAGATGGCGGGAACGGGAGCAAAGGGAATGAGAGTATCCCGATCAGGGTTGGGTTGCAGGAGCTTGGACCACAGTTCACGTTGAAGCTCAGGAGGGTGGAGAGGGGGATTAAGGAGGGGGCTGAGTGGGAGTGGAAGGGCAAGATGGAGAAGGATCGGAAAAGGTTTCAGCTCTAGACTGGTTTCTCCGCTTCCATTTATTATTGTATCTCCGTGCTGTTGTGTTTGGGGGATTGCGGAAAAGTTTCGCTCTGCGTGTGATATAGATATAAAAGATATAAATCGGTAATTCTTCATTCATCATTCATTATCATCGGTCGTCAATCGCTTTTCCCATCACTTGACAAAATTTGGCCATCATGTGATATCGAGAGACCCCTCCTCGGTTACCCTCCCCACCGCGACCACCAGCACTACTAAAATCTTTCACATCTATCCTCCAAGCACACAACACCCACAATGCCCCCCCGACCACCCCCAATGGCAACAATAGCCAAAAGAACCTTCGCCACAGGCACTACCTTACAAAAGGGCCCTAACAGCGCTCGCGGCGCCATGTTCGCCTGGCTCTCCGGCCCCGGCGGAGTCTTCAAACAGCCCACCGGTGAACCGCAATACATCTCCTCCTACGACCGCTCAACCTGGGAGCGCAAGGACAAGACCCGGAATCCGGACGCCTTCGTACAGCCCTACCCCTTCAACCGGTACTTCAAATCGCAACCGGTTCTCTCCGACGCCTTCCGCGAGGAGATCTACACCCGCGTCAAGCACGGCAACCACTCCATCCGCCAAGTATCCGCCGCGCTAAGCGTCAGCATCGAGCGCGTCGCGGCGGTGGTGCGACTAAAGCAGGTGGAGAAGGAGCACGTCGCGAGGGGCGGGAAGTTGAGTACCTTTTTGACCAAAGCGCTGGATCAGATGTTGCCCGTTATCGATGCTCCCAATGTCACTGATGGCAGGAGTGGGAGTGGTGGTGGGGTGTTCGAGAATATCCAGGAATTACCGATCCATTCGTTGGCCGGGAGACAGACCTTTGTTCCGACGAGTGAGAGTAGGGAATTCACCAGGGCCGATGCTGGGAAGGAGTTTGGATTGCCGGCTGCGGATGTGATGGTCCCGCATCCCGACCTTGTCACACTTGCCAAAGAGCGGTTCGAGAATGTGCCGACTACGAAGAGGGCTGCGCGCCAGGAGGAGCGGGACCGGATGGAGAAGAGTCGGCGCAAGGCGGAGAAGGAGAGGGCTGATGAGAAAAAACGGAAGGAGAAGGTGCTCGAGGTCGGTAGGTGGAAGTGGTGTGTTAAGGAGGCGGAGACCGGGAAGGTTGGGTTTAGGTATGGCTTCCCGTTGCCGGATCGGAAGAAGGGGCATGTCAAGATTCCTACGCATATTAGTTAAGTTAGGATGCTGGAGGAGTGCGCGCTTTATTGTGAATATTTTCTTCTGTGCTCGGGCGCGGCTGTATATAGGGCTGGCGCTTTGTTATTGTACCATAGATCTTTTTTTTTCCCACACGAAAGTTGAGAGGCGCCGCTACAATGTTCTCATGATGGGAGCAAAGTCTGAAATCATAAACACATCCCTCACTCGAGCCCAATTCTCACCTGGACTTCACACCCGCCCTCAACCCCCTCCAACTATCCACTCATCACTTCTCCCTCTCCCCATCCAGTACAATACATCTACATAAATCGCCAACCCAACCACACCAGAAACCCACCTCCCCAACACTACCCTAAGGTACCGATACTAGAAGAAACCCATGCCAGGAGCTTACGCCAGGCAGGAACGATACCATAGGAAGTCCACAGTTTGTCAGAAATGTGTTCCCCGGCAGGTTTTGCAGAGTACATGTTTGTCCACCGCCTTCGCAAGTAGTTTTCACACCATGGCTTCAACCGCTTGGTTCTGACACTTGCCAACCTAACTGTTCCATTCACTCCGAGGCAAAGCCCTTTGATCACGGGTGGACGGGGTGGTGGTGCATCTCTCCAGAGTATTGTGAAGCTCGGTGATGATCCGCGAGGAGCATCTTGTGGGACTTGTGACGCCTCTTGCTAACGGATTCTTCAACAATGCCCTACCCGCCTGCCCATGCGTATCTGGAGGTTTCACGATCGCAGGGTAGTATGATACATATCATACTCATGTGGAAACGTCAAGTCTGCAATGCCATATATCATACGTACCCGATACTATCCCTTCCCTTCCCTTCTCTACCGTGCCGCGCCCCAGCGACCAGAAACGACCCTCCCGCTATTCAAGTCATACCCCACGTATGACACCCCCCCCAAAAAAAAACCCCCCGAGAATACTCACCACCATTCACATCAAAAGATCAGCCAGTATAATACAATACTCGACTTAATTCATCGGTTGCGGTCTATTGAGTAGGCAAAATAGAAGTTGAAGTTTAACAAACCCACCGCTACCCTTCCTGCGGGTGAGAAAAACTGTGAGAGGTTTGTCTTGTTTTTTTTTTTTTGAGAAAAAAAAAAACCGAGTAACGTAGGACCTATACCAATTCCATCCCTAGATAAAAAAAGAGAAGGAGAAAAAAAGGGAGGGAGAAAAGGTTGAAAGAAAGGGAAAAAAAAACTCCAGGGAAATTGAAAGTGATTTATGATACATTGTGTCTTTTCCTTCGACCAGTGAGGTGGTGGCTGGTTGTTCGAACAGGGGTATATCTCGAATATTGGTGTCTTTTTTCCTTTGATCTTCGTGCATCATGGTCGAGCAATACTGTTGCCTGACTTACCCGTCTTACTAAACACTCATCATCACACCCGCCAAAGCCAAAGCGAAAAAGAAAAAAAGAGCAGAAAAGATAGCAAAATTTGAATCGTGAGAAAAGAGGATACCATAATGGACGGAGACAGGAAGATTACACACGAATAACAAAGCATGGCCGGATTAAAAAAAAAAAAAAAAAAAAGACAAGTTAAACATAAAGAGAATTCAGAAATGAGGTCTCTCATTTGACAAATACTCGTTCCCGCACTGACTGGGGTCACTGTTCCTTATCCGGGTCATGGGTGGTGGAGAGCTAGCCTCCGAAAGTGTGGGATTTTTTCTCATTAGTCCATGCTCTGTTCGAGGGAAGTGTTTTTGGTGGAACTTCGTTTATCGGATGGCGTACGGTGGTAATGATATATCGGGAAGAATGGATGAGGTTATCCTCTCCAGCTTGGTTTTTCAATTTTTTTTCTTAATTTTTGTCATTTGTTTGTTGTTTGCTCGCCTCAATTATTCAAACGCAGACAAGAGGATGCTGGAGAAATACTCCGATGCCTCCTTGGCCTGCTTCTCCTGCCATTCCTTCTCCCACTGCATCACCTTCTCTTGGATCTCCTTCTCGTTGGTCATCCCCTTCTTGCGCGCCCTAGCCGAGAAATTCGCAAGACGAGCGGAAGTCTTCGCCTTCTCGGGGTTCTTCTTGCGATAGTCAGAGGAAGACAGACGATTGCGCTCGATGGGGGTTCCCTTCGGTTCCGCTTCCTCCTTCATGGCTGCGTGCGCAGCTCCATGTGCAGCTTCGAACTCCTCCTTGTCGGGGAGGCCGCGCGTAGAGTAATACTTCAGGTGGTGCCAAAGTGATTGCCTCGGGTTCCTGCCGGTGAACGTCTGGCCGCAGCCCTTAACTGGACACTTGAGAGTCGTGGGCGCGGGAGAGGCTGAGCCAGACTTCTCTACACGGCCAGACTTGACGGCACGAGATCTCGGCTTCGGGGTATGGGGTTTGCTAGTGGTGCCCGCAGTGGCAGGCGCGACGGAAGAGGAGGAGGAGGATCTATGCGCGGACGCCGACGCCGATGCCGCAGAAGACTTGGTCTTGGCAAACTTTGGCGCCCTAACTATCGGTTCCGGGGAGTCGGGTGGCTCGTACTCTGATGCAGAGGAAGACGATTGATAGCCGGTGTCTTGCATGTCGTCGGTGGGAGGAGTCGAAGACCTCCTTGATTGCAGCTTTGCCCCCTCTTCCTGGTCGGCCCCCATGCCGTCCCCACTCAGTCTGTTTTCGAGGGGTGGAGATGTGGCAGTGGTTGTGGTTGTGGTAGTTGTTGTGGTAGCGGTTATAGTAGGAGTTGTGTTGATTGGAGCGATGGGTGCGACGGGCGCAACAGGCGCAACGGGTGCGACTGAGGTCATTTGAGCTATGGGCACCTTTTTCTCGACCTGGAGGGCCACGCCCGTGGGGTTTGTTGAAGACATTCTTTTCGGTAGGTGATGGATGGTGATTGTAGGTAGGGTCGCGTTGCGGACCTGAACCGGCGGTGGTGACAAGGGGAAGATAGATCGTGGTTAGTGTCTATTCCTAGGGGTGGATGGTGTGCCGGGTAACCTCAACCTCCAGACAACCCCTCTCAAGGAATATAATGACTTAGACTATGATAGGTAACAGCAGACCGGCTGGGGAATGGAGGTAAGGTTACTACTCGGGTAGGAGGTTCTCCATTGTGTGCGCAGCTCCATTACAACCGATTACTTCTCTTCTCCACAAGTGGATGATGGTTAGCTTGGCGAGCAGCAATCAGTTGTCGCTATAACACCTTTGTGTCCAACGACCGGCCCGAGTTTGGCCGCCAAATGACGGTGATGGAATGTAAGCAGTGGGAACGAGTCCGAACATGGAAATTTCCCGCTGTTTATTCAATTCCGAACCCAATCCCCCCTTCCTTCGTCCCCTTAATCCACCTGTATGCTAACACCCGCACCACGCCCTCAGCCAAACCTCAATTCCATAACTCAAAATATAAAAACCTCTGCCCAGCCCCGAACCTACGAGGGCTTCCTCTTGCCCATGACATTTACAAATATAATCCACGAGTGATAATTTGTGGAAGAAAATCCCCAGAGTGCGATATTTGAAGGGCCTGTTTTTGCCCGCCAGAAAATGGCGTTTCCGCGACTTTTATGGCATTTTTTGTTGCAAATGGGATACTTTAACATTCCACCTTTATGGTTACAGTTCAACTTACATGCCTCCCAATTGATTCCTACTTTCATCGTAATAGTTGATAAGGTAACTGCTATGTGGATATGGATTTCCCTAGCGCACCCCCATCCAAAGGGACCCAAAGTCCCAGCGAAGCCCAAGTTCGCAGCCTTCGCGACCACAAAAAAAAAAGCCGATTTACCGCCAAACAGGGCCCAAATGTATTCTACAATTCCCCCTATGCAGAAGACCGTTCTCGAGTGGCAGAGCCTCACACTCGAGTTACTGTACTCGCCGGTACACGACCAAGTGTTTGCACGGGTTCCCGCGTATGGATACGTGATTGCATGCCGCATCCTACCTAGCGCACCAAGGCTTTTCCGATGCCCCCTGCCGTAGAACTCGGCGACAACCTCCCGGCCTGATCCCTGGATCTGGACTACCGTAACTGTAGAGCTTTCTAGGCCCCTCTGAAATCACAACATCTCACTCGTCCAAGTATCCCCCCCCCCACCCGCCTGGTCGGGAAGTTTGAGGACCGTCTCGTTGATCTGTTCGTGGGAGCAATGTTCCGATCCAAACCTGTTAGTTTTGGCTTGCCCTCCCCCCGCTGACATTCCAAATTGCGTATGGTACATAAGCATGTGATGGCGGCGATGACTATCCAGGAGACATTCCATAAAAGTGTATATCGGTATATATTTGTTCAGCAGATGCTTCTCAATCCAGGCCTCACCGGACCTCAAAGGAAAAAACCAATTCCACAGGCACCCCCACCCACCCCTATCCGCCTCGGTCCCGTTGTGCTGTTGGGCAAAGTGGGGAACCTGGCGGGAAGGTATCACAACAAGTTAGTCTACCGTAATGCCAGGATTATGAAGACTTGGTAACCCCTAAAAAAAAAAACACTCCGGCCAGGATAACAAAACCGAATTGAACATAGGTTGCATCGCGCCCCTTGGCATATTTAATCAACCCCTGTCAATAGATACTCACAAGTACTCACTCGTCCATGCCAATCCGCGATATACTTGCTTGTTGAAAGTTCGTATTTGGATATTCCTCCTTCGCGCCAGAACCCGCAGAGATAGGGTCAGAAGTGTGTCAATGGCTCTTGGAAGGGTGCGGCTTCGATTACCACCCGCTCTGACTGTTCGCGCGTCGTGATTTCTCCGAGATGTTTACCATTCTTTATTATTATAGCCCTGGATTCGCTGACTCTTGGGCCATAAATTAAATTAACTCTCTTTGTTCTCGAACCTCCCGCGCAAAGTGCTTGCTTGGTGTGGGAGGGTCGGGGATTATCTACCTTGATGATATCATACTGCGCTTTATCCTGTTTCCTACTAAAGTTTCTACCCAACTGTCTCCCTATCTTCTCCGTGTTCCATAATGGAAACGCAGGCCCTGGGGGGGTCCTTTCACGAGTCCTCGCCCTGTTGTCCTCGTTTTGCCTGCGTTTTGGTCACTTATGTTAGTATCATAGTGTCAGCATTACCGCCACACTACAATATATCTCTCAGAACACCTAGCTTATCCGGTGCCACTCCAACTGATTTATATTATGATACCTTTCCCACCAACACAACTCACCGCTTTATAGACCAACTGATCAATCACTCTAGCTAGGTATATCGTTACACACTCACAACTTAACCTAGATATCAGGTTTCTCCCTCCTACCACTTGCTTCCTCCCAACCAGAATCTTTATGCTTCAGTGAGATGTCCGGAGGGTTGAGGTCCGGGACGGCCGGGTATCTAACCGCTTGTCCTCGTGAGGGGGGGGCACAGTTTGTGGGATAATACTGCGCTCTGTTCGGGGGTTTCACGGATCTCATGCCGGCGGTGGTGGGGAGTTTCGATTGGAATTGATATGATATGATTTGTCGGACGTTTACTACTTGGGATGTGGGCTGCCAACTGTTCGAACAACCAAGCGCGGGAAAAGCACAGGTGCTCCCGCCCACGTTGCAAATTCGAAGACAGATAGGAAATAGAAGCATTCAGCTCCAGGGGTCGAAAGAGCGCTTTTCTAGTCCAAGTTTCGTGCAGGTCTGCCGGATCTGCACGTAAAAAAGGCGTTACACACTCCGAAGTCCTTCAACTCGAAAAGCTTGCATAAGCGGTTTTCAATCCTGGGGCTGAATGCCTCTAATAGAAGTACTTGAGTATGAAGACCAGTATAATAGTAGAAAATGAGTTACCCAACCCGCTAGCAATGGCAAATAGGCTCCCCAATTGCACAAACCCTCATAGATATCATACTACGACATCTAGACACCTCGGAACAGCTTATTGTGGGCTGGATGATGATATTAAACAACCAAACTATGGAAGCAAAAAAAGTTATTGATCCATAACGATAACTTATCATTGAGCTCCAATCCCCCTCCACCCACTTCATTACCTCACAAATCAACCTGCATCTGCCTCTCAATTGTCAAGAACTTGAACTCGGGCACAATGAGATTCTCCTCCTCACCCTCGCCAGCAATCGGTATAGGACGATAATGCTCAAGCGGGCTGCTCTTGTGCACCCTTCCATTAATCACAATGACGTCCAGCTTCGAGTGGTCCTGCAAAATGGCGATGTCCTCCAGCGGATTCCCATTGACGAGAATGCAATCTGCGTAATAGCTTGGCTGGATCTTGCCGAGTTCGTGCTCGCGCATGAAGAGCTTGCCTCCTTCAGCTGTCGCAGCGAGAATCGCTTCCATGGGCGTGAAACCCAGGAGCTTGACAAAGTGCTCGAGGTCGCGGGCGTATGTGCCGTGAGGGGTCCAGGCAAAGCCATAGTCCCTGGGTTATGAACGTTAGTAAAAGGGGGAGGTGATAGGGGGGAGTAGGCGGTAGGCGGTAGGGGGGAACGGGAGGTATGGGAGAAGATTGTATTACCCTCCAGGGAGAATGGTGATGCCTCTACGGTGCATTTCTTTCAACCCTTTGATAGCGGTTTCAAGTTCGGTTCCGTAGCCAGCTTTTTCGGCCGCTGCTTGGGGATAACCGAATGCCGCTGCCTCGTAGACTACTAGTTGTTAGTGTTTGATCTCCCTGTATGCGTGGGATTAGACGTACGGGTAGCATACAACCAGTTCAGCGCTGGTACAACAACGACCCTATCCTTAGCTTTCTCTAGAAGGTCCATTCCTTCATCGTCGATGTAACTAGCATGAAATATGACGTCCACGCCATGCAAGATGCTCAACCTAACAGACTCCCTCGCACGCGCATGCGTACAGACACGCTTTCCATGCTTGTGTGCTTCATCAACGGCAGCTTCCATGTCTTCTGCAGAGAAATAACAGTCTGTTGCGGCTCTGATTTCCGTAACCTAGTTCCGTTCCATTACTACTATAATCTGCTAGAAAGGACCTAGGAAGAGTAGACCTACCGACTCACCAGAGATACTCAGCTTGATCTGATCCACACCCAGTTTAACATGCTCACGAATAACTTCCCTAATTTCCTCCGGAGTATTCGCATACGCAGTAATTCCAGGAACCAATTCACCATCCACCTTGGCGAGTTCCTGTCCATTAGCCAAACACCTTGGCCCAGGGATATGGCCAGCATTGATAGCGTCTCTGATGACAACGTCCAATCTCGGCTTCGCAGAGGCAGCGCCCCAGCACATGGTGTATCCCGAGTCAAGGAAACATTGAGCAGAGCGCATGGTAAGGAGGGTGTGCTCTTCGACGCCAAGCTCACCAAGAGCGCGGAGGTCTCCCCCGTTCCAGGTGAGGTGGGTGTGAGCGTCACATAATCCCGACATCAGAGTTCTCCCGCGACCGCTGAATACCCGAACTGTCGGGTCGCGAATGAGTGATTCGATGTTGGAAACTGTACCGACCTCTACGATACGTTCTCCTGTGATGGAATTTTAATTTTACATTTTATATTTTATAGCGCGGGGGCATAATGAAAGAGAGTGGAGCAGCAAACAAACCTTTAATCAGAACATCACCAGGATAAGGCTCTCTCCCAGTGGAATCCAGAATACGAACATCACGAAACAGAATTCTGCTATCTGGATGAGTTCCGGCAATTTCGTAGTTCTTCGGTTGCAGAGGATTCCCCGACATCCCGTTGACGGTGGTGGCATTGGCGGTTGCGCTTGCACTTGCGTTCTCGGTCATGGCAGGTAAGATGATTGAATAGTAGTCCTCTTTAACTTTCACTCAACTTTGACGTATTAGACAAGATGTGTGGTGGAGAGGAGAAGGAAGTAGGACGGAAAGGAAGAAGGCGTTCTGTGCACCAAGATAACTTGTGATCAACAAAATAATCTCCGGGGGGAGGTAACTCCTATCCACTCCATAATATTATAGACTACCTGATACCGAATGCCTCATTCTATCACGCAGCCTCACAAGGCCCTAGCAATTTCCCCTTTCATCGCCTTACCTAACCCCATCTCCCCTCTCCCCACCATTCAAAGGGAAAAAAATTACCATACAAGGAGCGGGGCAAAGTATTCGGGAATACAAAAGCATAAAAACACATACAGAGCGCATTATGCGGAGTGAAGTGCGTGTGTGCGGTGGAACGAGGGGCGATGAAATGGTCTATGGTGAGGGACCTCTGTACTCGGACATTCATGCGGACCAAAGTAAAAGTATGTTCATATGCCAAGTACAGTATTAATACAGGTTAATCTCTTTAAAAATCGCTGTTACCTGACTATGCCAAGGAATTTAACAGCAATTAACACGTCCGGGACATTCCCATACTCCAGCCATAGTTAGACATACTCTAAAGCCCTAATACCTCCACGAAAACTTGAAATATCCTTATTTTCTCTTTATCAATATGTACAGAATCACCTACTTTATCATCTACTAGAGCCATGATTCTCATCGTAGTGATTACTGGAAACCCTTTGAGGATTAGAGTTGAGCTAAATTTTCCTGGCAAAGTGCTCCGGCCACAGACGTCCCTCACCATAAGTTAGCCGATCGCTGCGACAAAGACAAATCTTCATGCCTTGGGTTCCTGGCCCTGCGAGGTTTCATGCACCCCGCTGGAGATTGCCGTCTAGGTTAATTTATGGCACTCGGGTAGTTTACATGCAGAAAGAAGGTGGAGGTTAAAGCCGTGGGAGTTTTGTGGGAGAAACCCCGCGATTTCTAACAGCTGCCAGTAACTTAGGAGAGGCGATATCATAGCCTTCTGGAGTTTCGATAAAGATACCGAGACCGATAATGACACAAGGCCATCTAGGCTCCCGAGCCAGGCCGCTCGCAAACGACGGGGAAGTCTAGGCGACATAGCGAGAATTCCTTGTAAAAGGCAGGTTGGGGGGAGGGATGGAAGGGAGGTGAGGAGAGTTTCCGAACCTGAACTGTGAGTTAAATAGAGATAGAGAGAGGGTGTTTTGTTTACTTATGTCGTCTCCATTCAACTTCTACTACCGGTATACAGGCACTTCTACACTCGAGGCACCGTACCATAAGTTACAATACAAACCCTTTGTGTTTGTGCGGATGTATTCACCGCTACCTAACGCGACGCTCTATGGGGGGCAAACCAAGCCAACACCTCACCAGCAGTGGATGCAAAATAGCAAACAGATATTCGAAATCGAGGTGGACCGGATGCGGGAAAGAAACGGATAGGAAGTATGATGAGGACGAGGTAGGAATCCAATGACTCCGGTTATTAAAAAGGATAAGAGTGAAGAATACCTGTTCCTGGAATCGACATCGAAGCGGGTAGCATTTGTCAGTACCGATTCTTTATAGATATTAAGCACGGTGACTTACTGGGGACTTATGATAATTGTGGGAGCTTTTGCGACTGCTCGACTGCTCAATATCTCTAGTCACCAGCTTTTTCAATGGTTTTTTAACGTTGACTATGATGCGCTACCCAGGAATCGTAATCGACGGGATAGTCTGCGGTGTGACCACATTTACTCCAGGGCACCCAGGTGAAGCAGATATGAGTAAGTTCTTTGGCGGTCGGAACTGCTCGCTGTAGGTATATCTTCACCCTCCGACTTCAACATTCATCTTTGGGATTCAGGGTGTTAAGTCTGGTGCTAACGACTTCTGTTAGTTCTGGAAGTTCATACCGAGAGACACTTAGATGAGGTTAAGGATGAGCTACGTGTAGTTCGGACGGAAAATAAGTGGCCTGGGCCAAAAGGAACTATATGGCTCAGGCGGGGGGGAATTCCTAGTGGTGATATAGAAAAGTGGTCATGGGATCTCACTCGGGACTCTAAGCCTGGTGAGCGCATTTCTTTCTCTTGGCCAAATTTCCCAGTGCATTTGTCACCAATAAATTGCCTGAAAGCTGATTGGCTCTCCCAACAAAACAGCGCTCTTCTCCGTATCTTCCCAATGGAGTATCCATCTCTCATTCCGAACTATGCTCAGGAGAAATGCACTTGTAGATGCTACCACAGTCCCAGGCACACTGGAGGCTGTACCTCCGAGAATTCCAGTGAGGAGATAAGGCGCTCCAGCCAACAAAATTTACCTATCGTACAAACAATGGACCTAATTAGGTGTTTCCGAACTCCGGAGAAGTTCGCCCTAACTTCAAACCCGATCAGCACCTCAGTATCACGAAGGGGACAAGTCCCTAAGGCGTTCCGGAGACCGGAAATGTGCTCTCCTCGATCCGTCAAGATTATCCCGAAACAGCAAACCTAGGAACGGACCACCGATTTTTTCCCCTGAGGAAAGGTTACCTTGCTCAGGTATGATGCCACTGCACCGCACATGTGTGCTAAGGCCTTCCGTCACGTTGACCACGGTAAATATCTGAGAAAAATCGGCACTACATAGTACAGTGGCTGCAATTGTGGGTACCGGATCCACTCTTTTTTCCCCTTTCTATCTCGACAGACTGAATCGTAGGACATGATTAGTATCTCTTTCCCTTTTGCCTGCCGCATGTCTTATTGTACGGCGTCAACACCAACCCTGGCCTGCTGTGGATAGTCATTATGCGGCAAGCAGTTACCGTAGGTAGGTAGGGCTCAATTGAGCCAGTAGAAGGAAACGGGAGTCGAAGGTGGCTGACTTACGCCCCCACAGCGGCCCACAGCTTTCCCACTCAAGTCTGTCTACTAGTGACTAAGTCCTATCGGGCACGGTGCAAATGATGCTCCCAGTTCCCGCTCGTTAGATGTTAGATCTTTGGCGTGTGGGAAGCAAGAAAGAATCCCTGCGCAAATCACCCAAGTGAACCTGTCTTTTTCCAGCAATTCCGTGATCCCCGATTCCGGACTCCCCGTTTAATTCTTCAGGTCGAGTGATAACTGGGTCCAGTGAAACTCCACCCAGCGTATGTAATAGTTGCATGGTCGCGGATTTGTACGGAGAAATAAATCCCAGTACCAGTTTTTCTGAGAATTCGGATCTCGGAAATGTTATTATGTTAGGGCTGGTTCTGCGGGTGGTTACATAGTGCGAGGAATGGTAGATGGTTTGGGATCGAGAAAGATCTATTAAAGGGAAGAACCTCCAGAGAAAAAAAGAGTCCTGATGGTATCAAAGAAGAGGAAGAACGCTACCGTATCGTTCTAGGCTTGCTCCGTCCGCTCACCCGCACCTACCGAGCCAATTAAATCATGACAGTCCCAGCCTCAACCCCCCTAACAAACTTCGCAACCTACATCCCTCTCAATTCTACACAAACGCGGGTCGGGCATTTGGATCTTGAAAGCCAGAAAATAACCCCTCTCTCTCATCCATCGGGAACTCCTCTTACAAACCTCTACGAAGTCATCTCAGCCGGCAAGAATGCTCAATTCGCCCCAACCTCCAGATTCGAACCTCCCCTCAAGCTCTCCTCTGTTACTCTTCTCCCACCGATATCAGGTAGGGATGTACTAGCTGTAGGAAAAAATTATGCCGAGCACGCAAAAGAATTCAATTCTAGTGGGTTCGACTCGAGCGACAAGATTGACCAACCAACACACCCAGTCATATTCACCAAACGGGCCACAAGCATTGTGGCATGTGGGAGTGAGATATTCCCACACGCGGGATGGACAGAAACTTTGGACTATGAAGGAGAGATTGGGGTAATTCTGGGGAAGGAGGGCTTTGGGATTCCAGAAAGTGAAGCTTTGGATTATGTTTGGTATGAATATTTCTCGGCTCGTTTTCGTCTGAAAGTCTTCGAAGCTAATGTTTGTTCATGATTGAGGGGATTTACAATCATAAATGATGTAACAGCCCGAGAAAGGCAGAGGGATCACAAGCAATTCTTTCTTGGAAAGTCTGCAGACACATTTTGTCCCATGGTGAGTTGACCCCTCTTCCAAATGCTCATCTAGACATAACCAATCACTCACAACTGCCAGGGGCCAGTTGCCGTACCAATAACATCTCTCTCGGACTACCAATCCCTGCGAATAACAACGAGCGTAAACAATGAACTTCGTCAAGACTCGAACCTCTCGGAACTAATATTCTCCATCCCCACCCTCGTCTCCACCATCTCGAGCAGCCAAACCGTTCAGCCAGGGGACGTGATTGCGACCGGAACACCAGCAGGCGTCGGGATCGGCCACACTCCCCCAGCGTACCTAAAGCCCGGAGACGTCGTGCAAGTTAGTGTGAGCAATCTCGGAACACTGACCAACAAGATTGGCACCCCCGGAAAAAGGCCACCACCAACCCCCCAGCAGTCACCCGCTCCACCGAAGAACTTTACCCAATTGACCACTCTCCGCAATAGAAAGCAGGTCTATATTGAACGCCACGGTGACCAAACCTCCTCTAATGTCATTATCTTTGTCCACGGCCTCGGCGCAAACACGACGTTCTACCATCCACTATTGTCGCCAGCATTATGCAAGCATAATCTAATCCTCTATGATCTGGAAGGTCTTGGCCAGACACCCACAGTAGCAAGTTCCGTCACTAGCATACCCACCTACGTTGACGACCTCGAAAATCTGATGTCCTCCCTCCCCCTTCCCCCCGCCTCTAAGGTCTCCCTAGTAGCTCACTCCTTCGGCTGTCTCATAGCCCTAACCTACGCCTCTAAACACCCCCTCCAAAACCTGATCCTCCTCGGCCCCGTACCCATACCCCTCAAACCCGCTCCCGCAGAAGCTGTCCTGAGGCGCGCCGACAAAGTCCGCGCAGAAGGCATGCTCCCACTCACAGAAACCATCATCTCCGCAGCTATTTCACAAAAGACTCGCATGGCGAACCCCCTAGCAGTAACACTCAGCCGGTCCATACTTCGCGGGAACGACGTGGAGGGGTACGCCAAGTGCTGCACCGCATTCGCGCAGTTCACAGGGGAGGGTATTACTTGGGATGGATTGAGGGTCTTTGGCGAGAAGGTTATTATTGCGGGCGATGAGGATAAGTCCGCGCCGCTCAGCGTTGTTAGGAAGACCGCTGGGAGAATTCAGGCTAGGTTGGTTGTGCTCGAGGAGGTGGGGCATTGGCTAGTTATGGAGGACTTGGAGGGGGTTGGGCGGGTAGTCGAGGGAGTTTTCTGTTAGGAAGTGTGATTCAACTCAGATGTTTTTGCACTGCAAATAAACGTCATGCCTAAGCTTACTTACTAACTCGCTGACTAAAAGATATCATGAACGACAAAGTGCACCAAATCAGATACAGGGCAAAAAAATTCAAAATCTCCAGCACCTATTCCTTTCACCCGAACTGGGAATAATAATAAAAACATGGAAAAACACACACGGATGAAAATAAAACTAGCTGGTGGGTAGGATGAGAAAGCAAGCAAGCTAGCGACTTAAGGCATAAGGATAATTTTCCAATAAGATAAACAAGGACGGGACCAAAAGAGAAAAAACATATCACTTTTCTTATTGCTCTTCTAAACGAACGGAGCAGAATAGAGTGGAATGGGTTTACACCAAGGGCATCGCACACTGCTGATTAAGATCGTCCTATCCCCCAATTTCAAATCAGTAAAACCAACCCAAGAAGGCAAGAAAGGGAAGAAAGGGAAAACCTACCCAACAAAAAGCCCCCGGCGAAACCCACTGGCTCAAATCATGCATATAACTCCCCTGCAGCCAATTATCCAATTCCATATCCTGCGGGTACATATCACCCAATTGCGCCGCTGCCACAAAGCCCGGATTCACTATCGTTGCCGCTGCGGCAGCCTGGTAGTACATTGATTCGGGAATGATACCTGTTGGTGAGGCGGTGATTGATTCGAGGTGGTAGGTGTTTTGGTGATGGGGGCCGGCGAATGAGTGAGTTGGGTAGAGGGAAGTGTCTTTGTACATTTGGTTTTGTTGGGGGGGGCGGTGGGGCGGTGGTGGGGCGGTGGTGGGGTGGTGTGTATAGGTTGTGTCCATTGCTTGGGTAGGGGGTTGTAGAGGTGCTACTGGCGGTGGTGGGGGGGTGACAGCTTTTATGCGGCCGGTTATTTTTTTGCTGAAAAGGTTCTATTGTTAATACATATCTCACTGCCTGGGGATGGGTGAGATGGGGGGTTTACCGAAGGAAGTTTACGACTGGCAAGGTCTTTGTAGCGATCGAGCTCCTAGGTGCGTTCTTGCTAAAATGGTCGTGTACCTGTTTGAAGGCCTCCCAGGTTGATGACTGACTTGGATCATGCATTGACAGGAGATCTACGGATACCACTATCACGGCGTGGAACGCGTGGAAGGTTGCTAGGCCATTGATGTACCATCTGTAAGGTTGGTACTTCCGCTTCGTATTAAGGATGTTGTATATTTCTAAAATCGATGTCGCAGATTCAATACATTGCCTTCTTGAGTCCGGAGCGACAGGATGATTCTCCGCAGACGATTTATGAAAGTATGGACGGTGGAGGAGCAAGAACATCTGGTGCAGATGACCATGTAAGATATACCAATGCACTTGATCGTTCGCCTTCAGCCCGTTCAGTTCCGGGCCGTCGGCCGAGTACTTGCCCGGCCAGGTCTTCTGCTCATTGCGAATCTCCTGATCCAACTCGACGATAGTCGAATAGTCCGGTTTTTCTGCGCCGAACAGCTTTTCATATATCTTGGAGGTGATGCTCAGAAGCCGAAACTTCAGATTTAGATAAGTCATCTGCGTTGGACGTGAGGAAGCTTCCCGCACTCCTGTCCTGGTGATGTCGACGTCGTTCACATCCAACGGCAGGCGCGTCTCAAATTGGGTGGCCCTCATCATGCTCGGTCTGCCGAAGGCAGACGCTTGAAAGGCGTCAAGCATGAGGATCGCTGCCCAGCATCGTCGTCTTTGTTCTGTTTCTACCGGATCCAGCCCAAGATTCGCCCCATCTTTATGACATCCCAACCCTGCCGCAATATTTGCAGTCAAGCCTATGATCACCAATCAACATAAGTATCACATTTCAGAATTATGCGCCCGGAATCACAGGTTTAGGGTTGTTCGTGGTGGGGGGGCGCGGGAAACTTCTTAAAAGTGGAGAGCGAAAAAGAAAAAAAAAATGAGGGATGGTGGAAACCCACCCAGTAATGCCCAACTCATGCCCCCATCGTTAGAATGATTCTTTGAATAAATTAGTAAAATCAAACATTGGATAGTGCTGAGGCGATAGCTCTCCATGAACCGATCTGCAACAAGGCATCTCATCGCTAAATCGCAATATCGTTTGACATAACTACTCAAATCCAAACCCCTGCCTGTCGACATATGCAGATGCTCCTTAAGGACCGCGTCGTTATCGTCCAGTGACATGACACCCACCCCGAGAACAACAAACAAAAGTGCAAGCCATGAGAGTGAAACATCCTTTGGCGACTCCCAGAATGCCCGATAATCCTCCATGAACGACGGCTCATGGAGGACATGAAACAGGGACGCGAAAACCTCGACATAGCGGGAAACGAGATAGTCAATCAGCGGCTTCGGTGGAAGCATAAGAATGAATTCCCCAGCATCTGTGTTTGTCGGCGCCGTGAATAAGGAATACGACGCGGGTGTCTGCTTCTCTACTTGGGGCTGCTGTTGCAGCTGCGTTTGTTGTTGTGGCTTGTTCCCGTCGTTCGGGGCCGATGCCTCCTCCCCGTCGACTTCCCCCTCGCTAATATTCCGTATGGAAGCCTTCAAGTCGCCCATTTCCAACAACACACAATCCCATCTCGACTGGTCAACGTAGGAAGCTCCCCCATTGGTGTCATATTCCAGCGAGGCGTTCGGGCGGCCATTCTTGCTATCCCTGTCGTCCTCGTCGTGATGCCCGGGAGGCGACAGGGTGCTCGACGCACTAGTAGCCGGCGACAGTGGCGGGGGCATAAATGACGAGAGGTCGCTATTCCCAACACCACCACCGCCGCCATTCGGCGGTGAACCGGCCTTCGTAGCCTTCTCTGAGGCGCGGATTTCCTGGACCATGCTCTCGAGTTTCCGTAGTCTCTGGCGTAATTCTGCACATTCCTTAGCTTGACGGAGAGCAGTCCCCTGGGGGCCAAAGGAGCAGAGAAGAGCATCCCCCCTATTCACGCATGTTCCGCATGGTAGTTTCCGATCACACTTTGTCTTCTTCTTGATGCACGTAGCGCAGCTCAGTGGCCTCCTCACGCCGCGGGACCCTCTCGGCCGATTTACTGAGGAAGTAGTCTCGGTGCGGGTGGTGATAGTTGTAGTGGAATGGTGGGTTGTGCGGGAGTTCGCGTTCGCGCCATCCTCAGGACGATGATCTTCCGCTGGCGGGAGTCGAAACTGTGTGAACATTTTCGCAGTTCTTATTGTTTATTACTGTAATTTTCCCTCTTTTCGAAGCTTTGTTGGCTTGCCTGCGTAAGCTAGGAGAATGGAGAAGATGAGGACGAGGAGGGGGGAAGCGAGGGGGTAGTTAGGTGAATGAGCAAATGAGTGAGAGAGTGAGAGAGAGCGAGGTGTCTCACAAGGAGAGAGTTGTAAGAAGGGGTAAGGAAGTTGGAAAGAGTGCTAGCCGTGGAGGTATGGGTATGGTATAAGCAGGACTTGGGGTTAATCTTCCTTCCTCCTTTGTCCGGGTTCTTTTTATCTGCACTCCCCCACACACGCACACCCACAGCACTCCTCACACACGACCACACACGCACAGGAAGAAAACAGCGATCACAAAGCGTGGGGATGGTATGGCTCGCAAGATCTACCATCCAGGCGAATGTGGACCGTGCTGGGGTGGGCAAGACCTTTCACTTACCATATCTATCACAGCTTAGACCACAATTATGCACACAGACGGCGGCGACCTCATAGTTCACACAGCACGAACCCAACAACCCCCTCCGGCCTCGGAGTAAAGTGACTAAGCGAGGGTCTTAGTGATCATGACATTGTGATATAGCTTATCGCAGCATACCAGTACTCGAGTAAATTTATGCCCCACTGCGGTTCATCTACCGGTAACAGTTGGCGTTTGGGTTTTTGAAAATTTTTAATTAAAGATTCAAATTTAAAATTTAAAAGCCCTGATAGGATTAGAAAGAGCAGAGATGTACTGTGCACCTCTATCCTCCTCCCCACCACTCGTAGTACCAGTACCAAGTGTGCCGCCTTTTTTGCATTACCGCCTGCACCCTCATGTACTCGAGTATGGGATATTGACTTCCACAGTGGTGTTTCGGGGTACATTTGGAGGCATGGCATCCCACACCTGAGGAACTCGAAGCACCTCAGCGATGAGCCCTTTAACCTCCCGGGCCAGTAGGAGTGATAGCGCTTAATGCACGGTTTAAGTAAATACCATGCAGTTGAAATTTGCTGGAGGATTCAGAAAAGGGAAGTCAATATACCTTTTACAGTATCACCATGATTTCTCTACGTTTTCCTTGGTTTGGAAGGCATTGTGCGCTAGATTCGTAACTGCGTTGTCTCTGCTCATCTATGATATAGTCTACCCGAGTAGATTACTGTCTATCACACGTCGGTGTTGCGGACTGAGGCTATCACCAAGACCTTTGCTTAGTCACTTTATGTGACACGGAACCCGTGATCGAAGGAAGTAAAATCGCTTTCTCAACCAAATCCAGTACCGTACCGGTATGACCACAACGACTCCTACCCCCCCCCCCCGCCTCTCCCTTAAATTAACATGCCACTGACACATTCCAGAACAGCTGCCTCATGGATTCAGTGGCGGAGAAACATTGTGAAAACCTCGGATGCACTGGTTCCAAAGCATAGTCTACTACTTGCAGATTCAGTTCTTCATCCATACCTCATAAGTTATCATAACTAATTCCTATTGGCCCGACGATCTTTACTACTACCTCCTAACTCGGCCGCGCGAAGTATGATGGATGTCACACCCGGAAAGCCAAGCGCCGGCATCAAGGTTTCTGAGCGATACCTCGGGAAAGGACTCTCTGTTTTAGCAAGGGCAGAAACTTCTCTACTCGGGTATGATAACTACTAGGATCCCTCTTTGGCGCCAGGCTCTTCGCTTCCATAGTTGGCACTCTAGAAAGAACCCGGGCATATGTTAGTAGGGCGGTCTTTCTGGGCCTCAAAAAGGCTGACTAAGTTATTGCTATCCATGGATTCCTTTGATTCGAACTCGGTCTGGCTGGTCGAAATTACCTGTGTATGTAACACGAATTATGCAACTGAGTAGGCCAGATATGCTAATTTTTGGTAAAAGAAAAAGAGTCTGTGGAACTCGTAGCACAGTGGCTGGAGCAAGCACCGTTCTCTGAGTTTTACCAAACACCGGCATAGACTATTGCCAACTAGCGGGTACTATGCTGAATCGGCCTATGCCCCCCAAGGCGCTGCGTTCCATGAGGCGCTGATATGGTACAGTACAGAACTCGTACTAGCCGCGCGACCCATAACATGCATCGAGGGGCCGGCCAGAACATGAGCAACTGCTCGAGCACAGCAGAGGAGCGATAAAACAAAACGGTCTGAATACCGCCCTGCAAAACCTCCACCACAAAAGCAAACCAGAACAAATTGCGCGGTCGCGGCCATCTCCCTTCCACCAATGTGGTAACCCTTCCCTCCAGTACAATGTGCAGTACTCCAATCGCCCCCCCTCCCTCAAAAAAGCCAAAATCAAAAACCTGCTTCTACGGTAATCAGCACAAGCTCTCAAGCACCCAGCTAACCAGCCATAAGAGATTGCAGACGCTCTTTACTACGGTACCCACAGTCTAGCCCATTTGCATCCAATTCGGTCTTTAGCCCCCCCCCTTACTAATCCCTGCGAGGATCTTTTCCGCACGATTCCGGGGTTGTGATGAGTATTTCTCTCTTTGCGCCCTGATTTTGGCTCGGGTCGAGATATTCCGGTACCGAGAACGCAGAGCGAGTATGTTGCGGCAGTGAGAGACGCCATAGGGACATGCTCTGGTATGAATTGTGCTCGATTATTTATGCGCCAGACCACCACGCTCTACTCGAACACCTTGCACTTGTGATATCTGGAACTTTAGTGTACTCGAGTACTCGAGTAATCGGTTATACTTGCGTCGGGGTGAGCTATCACGAGATTCCCCGGTTTTTCCTGCGGTGCTCTCGTATGCACCATACAATAACTCGCAGCCTCAGTTACCAGGGGTGGGGGATGGCGCAAAGCATCCTCCCCACTGATCCGGGGAATTTCTCACCGAAAAACGTTTTCCATCGGCCCCACCTTTAACAGGGCTCGCGTAAGCTAAGGTGTTACTTGTAGTACCGTTTTAGCCCAGCAGGTGGAGTGGCGTCTTGGAAAACTTTGATCCCCTCGGACAAGCAGATTCAGGGCTGATAGCACAAGTGCCGTAGGTTAAAGGGGAGCTCGAAGCTTGTTGAAAACAGTTAAAGCGATCTTCCCCCTCCCTTTCCGTTCAGTACTCGTACTAGGCTTTCTAGGAAGTTTTTTTTTTGTCTCGGAACGGAGATCAGAAGCCTATTTGTATGAGGGGTGCTCAATTTATCGAGTTAATAAGGTACTTCTGCTAGCACAGTTCGGGCACAGTGCAGTGCAGTGCGGTGCGGTGCACCTGTCGTGCGAAGCAACGCTCGTTCGCCCGCTCACTTGCCCGCCATGGCAGCAAAAAGAGGGAGCCTCGCCAAGTGCCGTGCGTGCCGTAGTCGCTCACCCAGGTAAACGCCAGCCAACCAAGCCTCCCCCTCACCATCGAAGGCATATGATGGAAGGTTGTACGAGTACCTTCTACAACTCCTCATATCTATCACCTGATGGGTTCGAGTGCTGCAAGTCAGTTAGAGGTGCGGTAGTACCCAACCGGTTACTGTGTTATCGAGGAACTATCATACAACATCTCCAACATGGGAAGAACAAATGCCGGCAAACCATCATAGATCATCACTCCCTAGACCAGGCAGATCTAACTAGTCAAGCGCGGATTAGTCTAATCCTCATCCTCCCCGACCACTGACTCGCCACCTGTAGACTAGCGAGCTAGTCTAAGGAGCCATCTCGCGCAACATAAGGCAGCTTATCTCCAAACCGACTAACCGCGGCCCCTTAAAGATGGATTAAGTGAGCAGATTTCGAGGCGTGCTGCTCCCATACGAGTACTGTGGATTGGAGATAAACTATGATATATCGCGCCCAATCGCTAGGTCACGCTCTCAGACCTTGCGTGTTCTTCCTTCCTGCCTTTTCGTCCGCGAGCAGACCAAGCACCGTTTGCAGAATCCCATCCCACCAACGCACCGGTAGGATGCTCGCAAGGCTTGATAAATTCACATGTCTCCTTCCACTATCTGTCGGATGGAATATCCAAAAACTATCATGCTAGCCGTCAAAACTCTCCGCATTCGGAAAATGTATAGAATATTAGATGTGGGGGTGGTGAGTTAGGCTACATACATTCACTGGAAGGGGGCTTGTGGTACAGTACCGGTACTGTATGTAAGAGCGAAATCGAGTACGGTACTTTTCATTGACAATTAACGGCACGCACAAGACGCATAGCAACGAAACCCGGCTGGCTAGTCGCTCTGCAAGGTTCGGTTGAGCCCAACTACGAAATGACTCAAAGGTTTTTGATTCTCTGGCAGAATCAATGGTGGATAGGGTAAGGACCGTTATTAACGATGATATTAGCTCTAGTACGAGTATACAATACAGTGTGTGCGTAGTTTTTCTTAGAGTTAGGTACCGTAGAAGACACTAAATTACTATTCTACTTATTCCGTCCGAATTAAAAACATAACATGAGACATTCAGGTTGAATTGAATAGCGAGGAAAATATTAATCTTGCAATATTAATTACTACTTTCTTCACTTCTCAACTTCTCAACGTCAAGAATGCCAGCTGTTCTTGGGTAAATAAAATAGGGACAAATTCTACTCCATAATAAACCAAACTTGTAGGAGGGAGGAGGGAAGGCCTTATTGTGTGATCAAATCACACCAACTTACCACTTTTCATATACAGTAAGTTACTTACTGGTACAGTATCAGACCTTAGAGTATATACTACCGTAGAAAGTTGCCAAAGCAAATTATCATCAATTTTCACAATACCCGTATATACTGTGCTATAGCAGCACCCTAGCCTCCGCTCGCCAACCCGGTCGACAAGCCTCCGAGTCCTGCTTACTCCTCGTACTCGTAGACTACTGTAATTGGTCTAGCATTTTGAGGGAAGGATAAATACATGTACCGGTACAAGTAATTGGCTGGTTCTGTATTGTACAGTACTCGTACTGTACTTGTACTATAAAGAGATTGTAGTTATTTGGAGGAGGACACGCTGAGCCCTGATTTTTTTGTATCATACTCGTACTATAATACAAAGTAATATTACTGGTTATCATAAGGTGCCTAACCCAACACCACAGACCCAACAATGCGAGAGAAAAGAAAAGAAAAGAAAAGAAAGGAAAAAAAAAAAAAAAGGAAAAAAAAAACCAACCCCTCCCCAAACCCCGACTAACTTGCCGGTAGAAGACTTTTTTTCTTCTGCCGGTATTTTTTCGCGCCTTCACCTTGTCTATCATACCGATCTAGTACGTATGATACCCGAAATCTTTCACGAATAAGAGTATGATACAAGTAGTACGGTATCAATAGTAAGGTAAAACTATATAACAGAGCCGATTGTCTTACACACATCGTTACAATAACACCGACATGCAAAAGTAGGTACTGTACAGTACGTATTCCCATGATTTGGTACCCCGCAGGGTATCTTGGCGAAAACTTATTCCAACCTTCCTCCTCCTCTAATTAGGACTGTGGGGTCGGCTACTGTATCCTTTTCTTCCCACTTTCTTCTATCGTAATTAGTAGACTATCGATCGACCCCTTTTGGTTGGGATAATGGGGGTTGGTTGCCTGGGGAGATTGCGGTTGTTGCGCGATCGGTTGCGTCGCCAACCATGAGTTGTTGTTGTCCGTCCCAGAGCTATGTCTATGTTGGGGAATATTCGGGGGAGGCGGGAGGGGATTAAATGAGCGGGGAGGGAGATGACGAGCTTGAGTTCCTGGTATGTACTCGAGTATTGTACTGAGGTATGGTAGTATTGTACTGGGGTATGGTGTGGGGATTGAAGGAAGAAATGAGGGGGAAAGGACGTATTCCACGCCATAGTGAGCCATCTGCAGGCTTGGGCAAAGTGATTGGCTGAACTTTAGTCGGAATTTGAATGCTCGGGTAGTGGCTAGTATTTGGGTAGATGGCCCATCATGAGGGGCGCTAGCTATGAGGTGGAATACTGTATGTTATAAGTGATAATGATGACTGCGGTTGACTGAATTATGAGAATCGTCCCAGGAAACAATATCTCTCAAAGGCTACAATATCGTGATTACTCGTACAAAATACGGTATACTGCGCATTCCAATGTCACTACGCCACGATATACTACGGTAAAAGCAAGAATTATAAGTGTCCTCCCACCTCCTCCCTCCTTCCCATGAAAAGTCCCTACGCACAATATCGCCGAGGAATGAATCGCCACAAAGAAAATATAAATGAAAAGGCAAAAGAGAAAAGGTAAAAAGAGGCGCAGAAAGGGGAATAGTTGTCTGAAAAAGATTCGTAAAAAAAGATTCAAGGCCCCGATAAACTAAGTCCTTCACGGGGGCGAAAAAAGGAGAACAAGAAGAACTACCAGAACGAGCACCAACCTAAAGAAAAGAGTAAACGTTAATAAAGTAAATTGCAAGGGGGGAAGGAAGACGCGATGGCGGATGCATACCGATATAGTGCTGGCAAAGGTTTTCCAGGTTTGTAGCCTGATCGATTAACCTCGCCACCTGTTTGGAGATCTCAAGTTCCTCGCCGGGTTTGAAGTCGGTTCCTAGTAAGGGGAGGGAAAAAAAACCTCCGTGTTAGCATCAATTGCGCGCAAGCACGAGAGGGGGTAAAGTAGAAACTTAAAATCAGCGTACCTGTTAATTTGGCCTTGACGCGCTCGAGCACTTGCAGGGCGCGTTCGTTCTGCGCCTCGGGCTTTCTTGAGGAGTCGTTTTCATCTCCATCTGAAGAATCGTTCCGAAGTCGGAGCAATTCTGGGTGATCTAGTGTAGCAACAATACTACGACGCCTGCCGTTTTCTCCTGGCATACCTGCCGGCCCGATTTCCGCTGGACTCTCTTTCGTTCCGAGGCGCCAGTGCATTAACGGGTCGTGCATAAAGGCTTCTAGAACTGCCATGAGGGATTCCTTATTTTCTCGAAGCACTTTCATGACGGCTTCGCACGTTGTCCTAAAGCTACCTTCGATGTTACTGACCTCCATAGCATAGGTCAACATGCGCGTAAGTCTAAAAGGCACTTTCTCAGGATATTTCTCGCGGTGCATGGCGACCTCAAAACAATCTCCGAAATCGATGTGGACGACTTTCCCAGTAACACGGTCAAGCATTAGATTGGACGGGTGTCTATCGCCAAGCCCAAGAATGTATCCAACCATAGACATTACGCCCAAGGACCTAGTGTAGTTTGTGCGGCGATCAAGCCAGGCTTCAGAGCTCTTGCTCTTCAACCATAAGACTCGGTAAAGATCTTGTCCAGTAGTATTGTCTAAAGCGTACCCGAAAACCTCAACTTTTTGCATAAGTGTCAAGTTGTCATAGTCGGGGGCCATCTGCAACATGATTCTATGCTCAATGTTCAAAAGAATCTTCCGACTGTCCCGATATTCTCTGATCAACACATGTAGGGTGTCGCTATTGGGGACCCATCCAAGTAGGCCTGAATTTTGCGATAGCGGGATGACCGGGTATTGTTGTATATTGAGATGCCTCTTGAAACACTCGGAATCCACGGACAACAAGGTATTTACGAGACCGAAAAGCTGCATAACACGCTCATCCTGGCGGATATCTTCGTGTCCCTTCAAGGCATATTGATAAGGGTTGCCATCACTTCCCTTAATGGTCAACTTTCTGGGCCTCTGCTTGGATGAGATGACACTAAAAGTCGGATCGAAGCTCATGATCCTCACGACAGGTTTGCCGGTCGCATATGTGCCTACAAGATGTCAGATAACAAATAACAGCTATTTATAGAATTTGGGAACCATACCAGGTACGGCTAAGTCAAGCTCAAGGGCCCCTAGTAACTTAGGCGATACATATTGGAGGTCCAAAGAGTTGAGTTGCGGTAATTGTTTGGTAATCTTACGGAATACCTATAGCCAAAAATTAGGGATGACCGGTTTGAGCCGCGAAGAGTGTTACGCATATAATACCTGGTAGTATAGATCCCACGCCTGATTAAGATCCCCAACTTCCCCGGTTCGTTTGTAGGCAGAACAGCACTCTTTAGCCTCGTGAAGATCTCTACCAAACGCCTGGTGGAATGAGATCTCTCGCAGTGTTTCAGGTCCCTGGAGTCATGTCAGCTTTTGGAAATGCGAATTGACATCGTAACACATACCCGTTCCAACATATCATGGAGTGGTTCGAGTGTTTTAAACATCATCTCAATATTGTGATCTCCAAAGTACAGTCTAGAAGCTTCTTCAAGTCCTTCATGCCAAAGCTCATGCCATAAGACTGCGACTCGGATAAGCTCTTGACTAACTATCTCTGCTTGCTCGACTAGTTTCGGGCTATGTGCTTTCATGCTGTCCATAATCTGGGCGGCTGACTTCTGACGTCTTGAGAAATGCGACTTTGCCGCAACAGTCAATGGGTATACTAAAGCTTGAGGATGCGCCCTCCCGACCTCAGCAAGAAGCTGATGAATGGAATGTCTCACTGTCGAGTCAGGTTGGTTGATCCTGGCAATCAGCTGTGGGATGACTTCCAACCAAGTATCCACGCTAACAGTGTTGAAACCATCGGTGACAGCCATATTGACTTCCGGGTTGCCGCCATGCGCAAACCATAGGGTGAGTAGTCTAAGAGTGTCTTGAAGAGAGCTTCCAGCTGAAAGAGCAATCGAACGGAAGAATCCGCTGACGGCAGGAATCACGTGGCTTTGTATCATTTCTGAATTTAGGCGGCCATTTTCCCGTCCTTCTGGTATAGACGCTGCTGTCACCACCTCAAAATTTGCTAGTGCCCAAGCGTGCCATGCTTTGTACCAGTCCTTGTGGAAGTAAGTTGCTTTTTGGTAAGAGTCCAAGATTCTAGAAGAGGTCCGTGGCTCAGCATGCCAACTCTTATGCAATGCTACTTGCCATTCGCCCTGCTTAAGATAACATCTAGCAAGAAGGCGCGTATGCTCATCATCAATTGCTATTGTCATCGTTTGCTGAGGGCCGTGGGAGTGACCATTTGTCATGTTGACTCTTAAGTCATGGGATAGGGAATCTGTGAAATCAAACAAGTGCTGGATAGCCTCCTCCTGCTGTCCGGTAGCCCACATAAATTTCAAGCGTGCATAAGTGACTTGTGGAGGAACAGAAGTGCCTGATATCGACCCAATGCTCTCGTTCTGTGGAAGTAATGAATTCAAGGACTTTTCGGCGAGCCCTATCCTCCCCGACTTTCGGCATAGATTCGAGAACTTTATCCACATGTCCATGTTCTCCTTCGGCGAGATCACGAGAGCCCGTACTTTTAGCATTCGTTGCCAGACTTCTACGTTCCGCTGACACCCCTTGAGGCGCTTGGTCCACGTGCGCCTCATGGTCTCCTGCTTCTCCGGCTGGTTGGTGTTCTGCTTGTAAGTTATAATCTCCTCAAGTTCCGCCAACATTTGAACCCGAACAATCACACTGTATGCCCGGTTGTAGCTCTCGCCAACCAGGGCGCTCAACTCCGTATCTAAACCCTCTCTAGCCTTTTCTATGTGTTTCGCAGCATCCTCGAATTGATTCCTATGCAGTGCGAGAATCGCACCAAAGAAACTCCTATCCGGCGAGTGTTCCTTCATTACCATAATGTATTCATCCATCAACTCCCATTGCCCCAGCCCCCAGGCCGCCGCAGCAGCAAGAGGAGCAATCAAGCGTTGGACATCACGGCCCGCATGCCGCCACTTATCCTGGGCAAGTTGAGAGAGATGATCCCATTCACCGAGAGCATGGAGACATCTCATTTTACCCATGGTTATCTCAAAAGAATTAGGTTCAGTTGCTTCCTTCTCCTGGTAAGCTTTCAGGGCCTCTTCCCAACGTTGCAGCTTCTCGAACCACGATTCACGCAGGGGGACGTCATTATATAGCTGAGCTCGCCGCAGAATACCTATCGCCGCGTCCGACTGCTGCAGTTGATTATTGATACTAATGAGCGCCTCAATAACGCTTGATTGAGGCTCTTGAAGGAATTCTAATTCTTTATAATGCAGGGCTTTTGCATATGCATGACACTTGGCCGCGTACATCCCGAGAGTCCTTATGTCGATGGGTAAGGCTTTGTCATCGTGCTCCATAAACTCCGCAAGATTCAGGAGGATTTGCAAGATCTCAGGTGGAATGTGAGGCGAAACAAGGGCAGTTTCAATGGACCGAACCAATTCTTCCTAATAGAAACTTAGATAACAGTACGCCCAACGAATTAGAACGAGGGTACCCACCTGGTATTGATCATATAACTCAGTCCAACATGACACAAATGCAGCGTTAAAAAGATCTCTGGCCAGGGGATAATATGCCCCTGCCAGTCCAGCGCATGCCCTCAGGGCATGAGATGGTGATTGCTTCAAAAGCTCCACACTAAATCGACGGATCCACTCCTGCCAATCCTCGCGAGTCGAGCGTTGCGATGCCTCCCAAGCGTTTTTCAGATGCTGCTGGTTTACTGGTAACTTCTTTGGTCCAAAGTCTGCGAAAGATACCTCATCAGGGTTTTCGCCATACCTACTTTTGTTAACATAATATATAGTTACAGGGGGGCTATAATATACATACATCTCGTCGGGGCTCAAGTCTTGTGGCAACGGCTCTCCCTTCAGTAGTTTGCTCACAAGAAGTTCATAATTAGTGTGCTGTATCTTGTTCACTTGTAAAATCTAAAAAGTGTCGTTAGTAAATCGAGCAAAGTATCTTTGGATGCAGTATTTCTCACTTTGTTAATCATTGGAATGAAATGAGCATAATCGTGCCCAAGTTGGAACACAAGAGCGCACAGAGTATCGAGAGCTGTCATTTTTAGCTCATGGTTACCTGTCTGATTTCCTGTCATCAAAACCCTCGATAATGGATGCACGATTCTAGAAGCGTGATCGGATATGTTGACTTTTCGGGATAGCCTTGCCACAGTTTCCATCGCCACTTTCCTGGTTTGAATCCGGTGCCCAGGCTTTTCGAACATTCGGACAACCACGGGCAAGATGAGATGCATATATTCCTCACTGCTTGAACCAAATACGACAAAGGCATGGAGCACCTTCTCTGATGGGCCAGGGCGGCTGGGATCTGCTGTCTCTAAAACTTTGAGCATGAGTGGGAGAAGTTGCGCAAGATACACTTTGAATTCCCCCTCTAGGGAATGCGCGATGGCCTCAACAAGCTGGAGGATAGTAGGTTGCAATCCCGATGCCGACTCCCAATAGTCCCTAATAAGTGCGAGGATGCTGGGGAGGAAGTTTCGGATATGTTGCTTGACAATGGAGACTAAAATACTTAACTGATTGAAGTACGGGTCCAGTTTGCTAGTCGGGCAAGCCCGCGTAACCGCGATGAAGCCGGGGATAATTTGTCCGAGAAATGGAACACATTTTAGTCCTAGAGTTTTGAAAATATTCATGATAGCGTCAATAACAGATGAGTGGTGCTGCCCGAGTGAGGGATCCTTAAGCATATTCATCAACGAATTAATAACCACAGTGGAGTAGTACTCTTCATTCGAAGGGGTAAGGCCCGTCATAATCAAGGAAACATCGGTAACTGCAGTGGCCTGATCTGATAGGTGTATCTCCGAGCTTCTCTCAACAGTCTAACCTTGGTTAGCAATCTTCCAGCTCGGTTATAGGGACAAGGTTAGACCTGATGTTTATAGGGATCCAACGCTCCAAGAATACCCATCAACTTGATCGTCTCTTTTCGCAGAGTGGTGTTCTGCTCAGTCTTCACGATACCGACTAAGATGGTGAGAAGCTGTGGGTATTGAACATATGGTTCAATAACATATCCGGAGTTGCTCGCCAACTGCCCTAGGGTTCTGAGAGCTGCATCCCGTTTGGTCGGAGAGCTTTGATCTTGAAGTGTCTCGATGATTAAAGGCATCAGTTCAGGTATATATGGTACCATATCCTCTCCACCAACAGTAGCAAGCTCTCCTAGAGCTGTCAAGATACTTGACGCCACACCTGCGCTTGGATCTCTCGCTTTTGGAAGGAGAACAGTGACCATCGGCTCTACATATGGCCGGATAAGCTTCTGAGACGCCGCTACAAGGTGACTAAGGAGTCTAGCACTCTCCTCCTTGTTGCGGGGGACGCTCGAATATTCCAACTCCGTGAGGAGTTGTATCAGGGTCTTTCTAAGGGATGGTATAACGTAGGCAGGGTTGTGGAGTGTGAGCCTGCCGATAATAGTAATTGCGGCTTCTCGGATCGCAAAAATCTCGTCATTTAGAGCCAAGAACAAGGAACGAACGTTCTCGGCCTTGGCGAGATGTCTATCAAACCGGGCATCTAAAGAAAGCAAAACAGTCTTTCGGATATCCGGATCTGGAAACGAATGAGCGATATGTTTAGGGTTTTCAGGGAATTGGCATACCTGGATCAGCAATCGCTACCGTCAATAACTTCTCCATCACTTCGCCAACGACCTGAATTGCGTGATTACTAGTCTGGAAGCATATGGGATCGCGGACAAAAAGTTGACAGCAAGTTAATGCTGCTGCTTTGCGGACCTCTGTATTGTCGTCTTCGACGTATTTCATCGCAATGTCACGAACGAACTCATTCAAAATGTGGTCTGGTATGTCAGTCAGGGTCCCTGGCACCTCCCCTACTACGGGAGATCCAGATGGGAAGGGTGGCGGTGAAGGCCTACTAGTAAAATCAAAGCTTCCCAAGGTATGCAGAGCAAGAGTGATTTCTGCATCCCTTTCCTCTGGGGTTTGCCCATCTCTGTATTGCTTTCCGGCAGCGGTTGAGGGAGCCTGAGGCGGTGTAGGGCTCCCTAGAGGCTTGAAAGATCGTCCACAGAGAACCATGCTGATCATATTAAGGAGTCTCTCCTGGATTGTCGGCAGTAAAGGGGGGAGGTAGTGGGAGAGATCGACCAGGGCTTGCGTAAGCTTTACACTCAGACCGCAAGCAAATATGAGGTCTAAGAGGTCGTGCATGTGCTTCGTCAAAGCCTGACCAACTGCAGTTGCTAACATACTGATGCACTCGAATATGGGCGCTTCTTGTTCTGCACGCTGTGCACGATTTCTCCTATCACATATCAGCACCACGGATGAGGCAGGATGTAAGAACCAAAAATACCCTTTCATCGTTAAACCATCTTTGATGCTTGTCAGTATGTGATCGAGGTACGGCCCCATACTGCTGCCAACAGCCAAAGCTACGTCTCCGATGGCCTTGTATGCTGCCCCTCTGTCCTCGGAGTCTTTCTTCTTAAGCTGTGTTTGCAGATGCATCATGAACTTATGGAGATAAGAATTGACGAATTCCACTGGGTTATATTTGGCCAAACAGGGAATCATCTTCACAGTCAGTTTTCTTATCCCATGATCCCGGTTATCTTTTAGTCGCAAGACAATATCACAAGTTTCCCTATAACTTGCGCCCATGAACATCCCAGCGGTGTCGAGTAACTGTGAAAATATTAAAAGACTCCCGTGAGTGGCATCGGTGGTGCTTATTCTCAACCCTGATCTCGCCTCTTCCAAAATCTTTGCGTACCATTGATCGCGGTTCTTCTGGTCGCGGTTTTTCATAATCCCGAGGCAAACACCCAAGGCTTCCGCGGCAGTTTCCCGAATAAGGACCTTTGGGTCCCGTAAAGCCACCCATATTAAGTCCAATATTTGACTGAGGAAACCGTAGATAAGGGTAGGTGAGCTTCTGGCTAGTTCCCTCAACAACAGCACTGAAGCAAACCGTCGATTTTCCTGTCTGTCAACCTGCAGCCACTCTAACGCTTGTTTCACCTCGCTCTCTACCAACTCTGAAGTTAAGGTTCCTCCAGGGGCAGCAAGCTGTCCCAGAGTCTTCGCGGCAAGAACCATGCAGTGGTTGTCATTTCCGCGCATGATGCTGCGCAAATAGTTGGCATATCGTGTAGTCTTCTGTGTGCTATCGTCATGGTCGACATCAATGAGTACACCCAAAGCAAGGATTCCTCCAATCTTGTCGACGCTATCATTGCTGTGGATAAATTCCGAGACTCGCCGATTCACCTCCGCATAGTACCGGGCAAACCCCTCGCTTGAATGCTCTATAAGCTCCGTTAGCATCAAGTTAGAACATCCGAACCGGCAGTCTTACCTCGAGAAACAACCTCTAAGTGTATCTTCAAATCATTTGTCGCCTTCTGTCGTATTTCCTCATGCCTACAACAAACCTCACAATCAGCCACGCACAGGAAGACAAGGAGCTGAGCCATCTCGCGTACTTGCTACGGATATCTGTAAAAATCCTCCCCAGAGTGTCGAGCTGCGGAGAAGCCATGACGGCTTCAAAGTCTGAGAGAATCGTCAAAATATAGAAAGAGTTTAAGTGACTAAGGAATATGTAGGAGCGGAAGATGTGCTGGTGTTGCAATGGTGATGGTGGAACTCAGTGTGAAGACATGTGGTTTAGCTTTCCGTGGTAACTTTAGGTGGAGACGTGCTAAATGTGAAGAATTACATTACATAATCATACAATCTGACACGCAATATTGTGTGGGAGAAGGGGATGGGGTTTCGCGGTGGGTGAGGCTGAAAATCAGCGATATGAGAGAGCCCATGATACCGGTAGACTACCGGTACCGGTATTATGATATTATTCGTATCGTACAAATATCGTACTTGTGTCATACGACCAGTCTCCGGGCGATTGAAGTCGATACCGGCATTATCCGGAGCTCTTATCATATCAGAGTTAGGCAGTGCGGCTGCAGCTTAACTCGCGACACCGTAACTTGATATGGCATGATAGTCTATCCAAAGCCTCTTCACTCAAGCGATCCAGTCTGACATAATTACTGGTACTTGTACGGTACCGGTACTTTCGATATTAAAATCGAGATTCCAAAGCACGCACCGGGAGAAGCTTAGCACCGTGACCTAAAATACCGAGACCCTCTCCACTCTACGACTATCCATCTGTTGGTCAACTACCGCACCGGTACTCGTGAAATGAGCGAATTACCCTATCACACCTTTGAGTGTTTCACTCGTAAGGCGCACTACCGGTGTTGTAGAACGCATTTTCGCTGGGCTGGGAGAACAGATGTGACAGCTGTACGCTAACGCTAATACCGTACCAGTAACACCAGGTCCACCCTATGGGTATGCAAATAATACAGTACGGGCATATCCAGGCCAGGATTTACGAGTAGGTGCCGGTACCAGCATGTCCTTTGTGATTTCGATGAGATACGACACCCATATGGTCACACACGGCTTCTATGATTCATGGATATTGCCCGTCCAGGCGTTAGCAGGCAGCGCCTCGTGATTTTAAATTGAGGTAGAAATAAGCCTGGGTTTTTGGGTATGAGAAGTTATGAGTAAGCTCAGGAACCCATGCGGTAGACGCTGCCGTAGAGTAGATGATATGGCACATCTCTCACACTGCACGGACGCTATCTTGTTCTAATCTTTGCCCAATAATTCGGTCTAGTATTCTTCACTTATCGGGTCACCGTAGACTTCGTAAGAAGGAATAGAAATAAAGCCGTTTGAAGGATTATATTACAGCACCATTTTCATCTGCAATTCCCGATACAATGCCTGTCAACCTTTTTCCCACTAGCTTTAACATCTGATGATAACAAGACAAAGCATCCAGACCCCAACCCCCACCAACAATCTCCCGTCTATCTTCCAAACCCAGGAGGATGTGGAGGAAATCCTCTGCCGCCCTGAAAGCCTGGTGGAGGCTGGAATCCGGGAGGCGCGCCGGGTATTCCACCTTGAAAACCTGGGGGGGGGGCTCCGGGAAACCCACCTGGCGGGGGAGCGGCACCCATCGGAGGTGGGGCCTGTCCAAGACCAACATTCCTCATGGGACCCTGCAAGCCCACAGGCCCACCCATCTGTGGTGGCAGCCCTCCCGGAGGTGGGGGAGCCCCCATACCAATGATCGGGAGCCCTCTCCCGGCAGGCCTACTGATGCCCGGTCCGGCAGCCGCAACACCAGCAGCCGATGGGCCACCAGCGGTAGTCGTGCCTAAACGAGAAGAGGGATCCGCTGGGGGTGGAGACTCGACGGATAAAGAAACAATGTGAAGTCCTCGCAAGATGATGAGACCTAGGGTGCGCTTTTCCTCGGTGATCTGACCTACGGTGCTGGCAGCTGGAGCGGTAGTTTTAGGTTTTCGTTTGATGCGGCGGAATTCTTCGGTATCTGCTAGAACGACATTCATGTGCTAGACGACACCATTAGCTCGGTTGATAGGCATGCAACGCTTGTTTATAGGCACCTTGTCAAACGCTAAAAGCGTCCCTGTTAGCTGGCGGCCATCGGTCATTGTCACCCGCATACGATAGTTGATCTATACATCCGTCAGTATTATGGAGGTATATCACAATCATCTGAGACCAATTCTCCCACGGGGTTGGTAGTCACGTACGAGGTTGGCCTAGATTCAATCAGCGTCTTTCTCCGCGTCAACGAAGGCATCTCCAGACGCCAAAAGGGTGAAGGAGAAGACTCACCATTTTTCCTTGTTGTTTTGAAGACATGATTGCTAGCGGGATAGGACAAGCCGCCTTTAGAGCTCCTCTAGTCACGATGATTGAATAAAGTAATGAGGCTCGCGAGGGTGGGATGGTCTCTAGAGAAGGATAGACGCAAAGCGGGTGTTGTTGTCGATGTTGGCACCCAAGCTCAAATGCTTGGCAAGACAGAAATAGCTGACTGACCTTTGAGTCAGCCTGCATATCTCAAGCCCTACCACCAGTGTGGATGTGACTGCCCCCACCAACAAACTGGGCAGAATTGAAGGTGAGGGAACTCTCCGATGCAAATTAACGATAAATGCTAACGGACGACAAGACGATCAACGCTGAATACCCCCCCCCAACAACAATCAGCAAACCAGATAATAAACACAATGGTCAGTTCCGCAATTTTGTTCCTGCCCTCCCAACTACGTTTCTTCGAAATCAACACACTTCTTTAGATTTGAAAAAGGGTAATATACTGACGAGAGTGTCTTGAAAAATAAAGGCCGACACCAAATCCAAAGATGCCAACCCCATGCGTGAGCTCCGCATTGAGAAGCTTGGTTTGTCCCCATAATCATCCTCGTCGTCATCGGAAACCCACAGCCCGGGCACTCGGTCTCGAAAAGAAAGAATACCAGGAGCTAATGAAACAATCAGTTCTAAATATCAGTGTCGGAGAATCCGGGGATAGGCTTACTCGTGCCGCCAAGGTGTTGGAGCAGCTTTCTGGTCAAACTCCCGTATATAGCAAGGCTCGTTACACCGTCCGTACCTTCGGTATCCGTCGTAACGAGAAGATTGCGGTGCACGTCACTGTCCGCGGACCCAAAGCTGAAGAAATCATCGAACGTGGGTTGAAGGTCAAGGAGTACGAGCTCCGTAAGAAGAACTTCTCTGAGACTGGCAACTTCGGCTTTGGCATCTCCGAGCACATCGATTTGGGAATCAAATACGACCCGGCTATCGGTATTTACGGAATGGATTTCTATTGCATTATGTGAGTGCCGGAGTCAATCCAGGAGCGTTCGTCTTGGAGGGGGTTAAACCATGTGTGGGCAAATACTGATGGGTGGAATTCAGGTCCCGTCCCGGTCTTCGTGTTGCCAAGCGCAGGAGGTGCCAGTCAAGAGTCGGTGCTTCGCATCGTATCAACCAGGCCGACTCTATTAAGTGGTTTAAGGCCAAATACGACGCCACCGTAAGGTAGACGAGCTTGGCTTTGGGGGGGTTAAACAAAACACACGAAAATGGAGCGCGGTGGTGGGGAGTTATTTTCTTCTGTTTTTTTTTTTTACAACCTGTACTTCAGAACTTTTCAAAGGATGATGTCCGGGGCATTCTCAGGCATCAAACGGGAAAAATTACCCATCCCATGAACAGGATCGCACACTTTGTACCGAGGGATTTACCAATGGTGTGCGCGGTGGATCTACCACGGACTTGCTACCACAATCCGCCCTATTATCTCTGAACATCAATTTACTTCTCACCTACTACAAAGCACCTAGGCCTTGACCGCTCTAGGGTATGGAGGGCTCGGACCCTAGGCTAAGCCACAGAATGTCGAAACTTGTCTTCAAAGAGACAAAACGCGAAGCATAAACACAACCACGACCTCGTACAATACCGGTACAAGGCGATCCCCAATATAACAAACTTTATCCTCACCCATGGAAATATCCCCCATAAAGCCTTCGAATAAGCCCTCCCAGTGCCCACACCACCTACGGTTCTACACGCGACAATTTTTTCAATTTAAGTGGCATGAGTGATTTCTTGTGATGGCAGGTTACCGTCCATAGAGTATCTCGGTTTTCCCCCTAACGCTTGCTAATCTGATATATCCCTTTTGCGAACTGCACAATGCCACGGGAGCAGTCTCTACCCAAACATTAAAAGGCACAAAGCCAGCACCGGCGGCACTACTCAGTACCTGCCCCGCGGCTGGGAATCCATCCTTTGGCGCTATGCCGGTGTTCATGACTATTTGGTTGAGTGGGTTCCTAATTTTATGCCAACTTTCATGGTCCCCTGCAGAAGATAGATCGTGGCTTTATTCCTAGTGTCGGCTGCTTGTGAATTACACTCTAGCCCTCGGGTGTCTCGAGTTGATGCCAATTCTGCTATCGTTGTGGCGCAGGAGCCTTATGACTGCTTAGCATTTCCTTGCCGCTCCATGTGCCAAAGTTAAATTTAATAATGGTACGAGTAGTTCATGATATCCCCCCTCAGAATTAACATCAACCCCTGGCTTGTTCTAAGTACTTGTAAAGTTGAGAGAAAACCGAAAACTCCTTTATGATATCATTCTCAAGAAAAAAACCCCACTTTGGTTGTGACTCTTCAAATGCGTTTCTCCCATCTCGGAGAAAAAAGTTCTAAAAGAAGAAGCGTACCCATCCGACAGGGCCTCTGCAATTTGCCCACCCAACATTACCCTTTCATTCTCGCTTGCCGGAAGCTGTTCCAACCCAATGCTAAAAACGCATGAACCCTGGAAAGGCATGTCTAATATCATGGACATACAGGTATCATACGGTTGTTTATCCACGTGATTTGGTGGGGTTCCTCGGTAAATAACCATCCTCCCCAACCTTTCCCCCTTCCACCCCCACCATCCCAAACCCCCCCAAGTTCAACCCACACAAATCGAAAAAATGTCTACTTCCTCCACTCAGCGGGAAAACCCCACCCACCCAGAATACCAGTACCTGGACCTGGTCCGTAACATTCTAACCAACGGCGAGCACCGACCAGACAGGTGCAGTACAATACCACCCCTTCTATACTCACCCACGAAAAAAACACAACCTGACAAAGCCCCACCAAATAAATAGAACAGGAACGGGCACAATCTCCCTCTTTGCACCCCCACAGCTCCGCTTCAACCTGAAAAACCACACATTCCCCCTCCTGACGACAAAGCGCCTCTTCCACAAAGCCATCCTTCACGAGCTCCTCTGGTTCATTTCGGGCTCGACCAGCAACGCCCCGCTCTCGGCCGTGGGCGTGAAGATCTGGGAGGGAAACGGGTCGCGCGCTTACCTGGACAGCATCGGGCTGACGGAGCGCGCGGAGGGTGACCTGGGCCCCGTCTACGGATTTCAGTGGCGGCACTTTGGCGCAAAGTACGTCGACTGCCACACGGACTACTCGGGCCAGGGCGTGGATCAGCTCGCCGACGTCATATACAAGCTCAAGAACAACCCCTACGACCGCCGCATCATCATGAGCGCTTGGAATCCGGCGGATCTGGCGAAGATGGCGTTGCCGCCGTGTCACATGTTTGCCCAATTCTATGTCTCGTACAAGGAGGGGAAAGGTATGGGGGCGCTGAGTTGTGTGTTGTATCAGAGGAGCTGTGATATGGGGCTTGGTGTCCCGTTTAATATCGCTTCGTACGCGCTCCTCACGATAATGATTGCGCATGTGTGTGGCCTGGAGCCTGGGGAGTTTATACACACTATGGGGGATGCGCATGTTTATGCCGATCATGCGGATGCGTTGAAGGGGCAGTTGGAGAGGGCCCCTAGGGAGTTCCCTACTCTCAAGATCAATAGGCAAGTGGATGATATTGATGACTTCAAATTCGAGGACTTTGAACTCGTAGGGTATGATCCACATCCTAGTATCAAAATGAATATGTCTGTATGACGAGGAAGCAACTCTGGCTGGGTCGTAATTAATGATACTTGATACTATGTTTTTTCTTATTAACATTGGCACTGGACAAAAGAAAGGTCTATGGGAAGCCTGAGTGGAACCGTAGGCCTGAGTAAGGTAGCGTGAAGGGAAAAAGAAAAAACTCCTGATACGCCAGCCGGTAAAAACACGGTGAAAAAGGTGAAAAGAATCCGAAAAATACCACCATCAATCCTGATCGATACCTGAATACTACAAAAGAAATCACTATCAGAGGGGTAGGAGGGGAGATCACCAATCCGTTCCCATATTTGTAACCCGATTTCATTAGACCCAATGTAGTAAGAAAGCCAGACCAAAACTTAATCCTTAAAGTAGCTTATCCCCGTTCTTCACTCCATCACCCCGCTCCCTCCGAGATCTGGGCAGTCTCTCTCTGACAACCCTCCCGTCACCACGGGCAGTAGAACTGCCCATCCTCCAATTCCCCGCAGCCCTTTCCCCACTTCCACTACTACCTCCAGCATTTCCACCCCCACTACCACTTCCATCATCATCCTCAATCTCAAATCCCAGCCTCTGTGTCAGCTCAATCAAATCATGCGTCGCGAAATCCTGTGCCTTGGCAGTCCACTTCCTCACAAACCCCTCAATCACCCCACCGACATTTTCCAAACCAGCGCTAGTCCCCTGGGCAAGCTCCATGAGCGTCTTTGTGATGGATTCTTCTGCGTGTAGTACCACCCCCGCTTCACCTCTAGAGCCTCCGAGGGCACCAACACCGGGAGTCATTCCTCTAAACACACTAGCTTCGTCATCCGATGGTGGGGTGCCGAAGCCGGTGGTCGCATTAGTAAACACGCTCTCTTTTCGCCGACGCGGTGGAAAGTGTGAGAGTTTTTTGCGAGCGAGGCGGGCGATCTCGACTTGGCCAATGCCGTCCATCACTACGTAGGATTCGTGTCGGTAACCGCACTCTTCTGCAATGGCCTCCTCTCCGGGTGTGGGCTTTCTTGGGGGGGGTGGTAAGTTTTCTTGCTGGTCGCGAGTGGGGTCTAGGTTCAGCAGGTCCATGGGTTTCCCTTTAACACCGCAGTCTTCAACCGGTAGGAGGAGAATTTTATGTCGTTGCACGCTGTCGTTTGGCCACATTCCGTTCGCACGGCGGAGGGCGCTGGCGTGAATGTTATACATAATCACTACGCCCTCAAGGGTATCCGTGGGTTTGACATGATGGACGTAGGCCAATGTGTCCCTTTCGCTCTCGGGCGCGGGGCCGCCTGTGGGGTCCGGGGAAGTAGATCTTTTGTAAGAAATTTTTCGACCCCTGGTGCTATTCTGTGACGAAGGCTCGCCGAGGACGGACCCCCGAGCGGAACGAGAAGGTGCATCACCACTACCACTGCCACCAGCACCTCTTGAAGAGTCAGCCACTGAGATGGGAATTCCCCCTAGCCAGCTTCCCGAACTATGGCTTCTCCTTCCTCCACTACCCGTTGCCGTCGTTCCATCCGTTAGTCGTTTCCTCCGCCGAATAGCCGCCGCCGATTCGTGCGGTTGCATTGGGGGAGGATCCGACGTAGCGGCTACCACATCGCTGCCCAGAGCTGAACTTGCCAGACCCTGTAGAGCACTCCATTGAACGCCCCATCCATTACCCACGCTACCACCACTTCCTCCACCATTTGTTGCTGCTATGGTCGCTATCATTGCGGTCGTACTCCCGTTGCTCTCCTGAGAATCCAAAGCTCGAGATGGGTGCTTTGCAGGTAATGGTTGGTGAGACTTGTTCGCGGCGGATGCAACGGAAGTTGGGAGGGAGGATGAGGATGAAGTCGAGTTCATCCTGCTGAACGTAGTAGTCGTGGAGGTAAATGCATGTATGATAAAATTCAACTATTACCCGTCTTTTTGTTAATATTATTATTGAGACGTGAAGGATGAGCTTGCGTATGTGTGATGAGGGTTTGATTTGGGTCGCTAGTGGTGGGAGGGTGGGTGGGCAGCAGTGGTAGTGGCGCCGGTAGCGGTGCACACTGGTGGCACCGGTAATGTGAGACGTTTAAAAGGTTGGTATGGATGGCTCGGTCTGGGAGGCGGGAAGGGATGGAAGGAAGGGGGAAGGGGGAAGGGATGAATGGGCGATATGGCCACTGTCTAGCACCTTTGGAGAGGGGGGGGTATCGTAAGGGATAGGCAGTTTTCTTTACATTCTTTATTCGTGCGGTCGAGGACCTGGTTCGTTGAATACCGTACCGTGGTGTCGAAGGCTGCAGGAGTGAAGGCTTTCTATTCCGGGGGTTTGTTTTGACCAACAGATGTCTTGGGTTGGGTGGATTCTGGTGAACAGGTGTCACAGAGATGGCTTGGCTCATCTTTGCTCACTCGATGTGGGTTTTTTGACCAGCTCATTTTTTTTTTCAAGTTGTGTATCATACAACTATGAAGAGCATGACTATTCTGCTACTGTGTTCACACAATGGTCTTTGTTCAGCATCTATTAGGTCAAACAAATCTAGTACCAGTAAGGTGTCCAATAGATAGACTTGGCAGCAACAGCTGCATATGGGTGAAAAATCAGCCGGAGCCTCTAGATTTTGGTGGTATGCAATAGCAGTCGAGCTCACAAACATCAGCTACCTCGGTGCTGTCAGACTTTGGGCATCTCGTAAAGCAGTCATTCTCTCCCACCGTCTTGGCGCCAAGACATTTGGTGGGCATAAAAAGGGAGGGGCAACTCGAATCCTGCACCACACTGCAACCTTTCCTCTCCTTTTTTCCTCTACTCGTGCCAAGGTTGTGACATGTCGTCACAACCCCCATTGCTCGTTTTCTCGCAAACTGGGGCACTCATACTCGGTACCGCAAAATTTTATCACCTGTTTGCAGAGTTTGTCAGACTGTTCGAAGAAGCAAATTATGATCCGGGGTATCTCGTTAGGGATCCTACCCCACTAAGCGGGGCCTACTCGTCGTTTGTTTCCTGCCGGAAATCTGAGGTGAAGCGAACAAAGAGGGTCGCATGAGATCATGGCAGAGATGAAATCTCTGTGAGGGTCCCTTAGGGCCTGTTCGGCGGGAACGGAAGGCGGGTCGACCGTTCCGTTCACACATACAAAACGACCATTTCGAAAAGGAAGGACGACCATTTTTGTATGGGGAACGGTCACAAACTGAACGGAACGGTCGTTGCCAAACAGGCCCTTAGCTGCATGTGGGGGAGGGGAGGGAGAGATAGGGGTGGGGGAATGGCAGGGGAGGAGGAGGTTTCTGGGCTGTGGACTGTTCGCGTTGTGGGTAATACCAAGTTTCGGAATTTCATTGCCTTCAGTTGATCCAGTGAATTGCGGGAGCGATGGTTGAAAGTAACACAATATCAAAAATACGATTAATGACATCGGTTCCTTCTGTGATGCACTGTGTCTTAAGCGCCAAATATGAGGCACTTTCCACCAAGACTAATGCAACTATCATGGAAGCTTCTCTCAGCCTTACCGTAAAAACACTCGAAATCCGCAATCTTGGGCGGCCTGCTAATCTCCGGATTCTGAGTTAAGACACCCGGAGGGGGATTAGCGCTTTCCTAACACAGTAACAGATCTTCCCACTTGACACCTTGGATCTTGCTAACCGGTATTCGCAATTCCATTAGCCTGTCATGCTAAACCTATCCAGGGCCAACGCGCTGATCATATAACACGGCGACTAGCTCAATGATGCAACGGAGGGTTTCCGGGTGACCCGGCCCAAGAACCCTCTCTCGCCCTGCAAGCACCCGCCAACACCTCATCTCCGCCTCATAATGCTTTCCCCGTTTGTACAACACGCCAGCTAGGTTATAGACGCACAGTGGGGTATCTTGATCATCTAGTCTAAGAATCTCCTGTGCACCCACGAAATCACGCCGATACATAACCTCCGCTTCATCGTGCCTTCCCTGATTAGATAGTGCCACCCCAAGATTATTGACACTGAGTAAGGTACTGGTATCTCGATGAAGTGGTCCAAGTATCCTCTCCCTGCCAGCCAGCACATGTCGGCACATAATCTCCGCTTCCTCATACTTTTTCAGATCAAGCAACGTTTCGCCTAGCTTATTTACGCTCTCAAGTGAAAATGGAGGATTGGGCCCCAGTGTCCCCAACGCACGCCGATACGTAATCACCTCTTCTCCATACTTCTTCTGACCAGGCAGCGCTACAGCTGGACCATGGAGGCTCAATATGGTGTCCACATCATACGATCCAAGAGGCTCTCTCTTCTGCCTGTATATGCATATCGAAACATCACCTGTGCTTCCCCGTACCCCCCCCCCCCGGTTACATAGAGTGCGACTGAGGCTATCAGCACTTGCGAGGGTATATGCATGGTCTTCTCAGAGAGCTTTCTCCCTACCAGCCAGTGCACATCGACAGACAACTTCGGCTGGCACATACCTTTCCGGAACAAGAAGCGTTTTGCCTAGCATATTCATGGTATCGAGGGCAACGGGATTGTCAGGCCCCAGGGCCTTCTCCACAGACTCCAGGGCACATTGATACATAATCTCCTCTTCTGTCTATGATACTTTTTCTGATTAAGCAGGACCACGTCAGGGCCACCGATCCTCCATAAGAGGACACCTTCGTCTACCTTTCCCACCTCCTCGTCTCGATCCTAGCGAGCCTGTGGATAAACATGCTCCACCGGAACGGCGTCCGGGTCTTCAGCACGTTCATCGTGAAGCACCATGCCGGGTCCATCGCTCTCTCCTGACTGCTGGATAAAGACTTGCAGGATGAATCCATATTCACAACGCAATTAGCACTAGCTGCAGAAACCTACTGACTCGACGGATGGCCAATGAAAATCAAGGCCTCATTTCCCGGATAAGGTTTTAGGCCGGGTAAGTTGCAGGCGTTCCTAAAAGAGCCCAGAAGCCCGGTGGTGGAATTGGTTCCTGGCGGGCAGGTGATATGGTATGATTCTCTAACAGGGCTGGAGAGAGTGGGCTTACTTTGCCCAACATGCAGTTATTCAGGTTCACTGACAAACTATTTACGAATCATAGGTTGCGTGAGCCGCGGTTACAGTCTGCAAGTATCATGGCCTACTCTATGAATCGGGTACCTGATATATGTACTAGGATAGGCTAGGCTACTTCGGTCGGGGATCACTGGGTGGTGGGAGCTTCGCGGTTGGTGAGGCACTCTCTGCTATTCGGAAGGCAGGAACAACAGTGGCACTCTTCGCGCCTGGATGTACCTACAAGCACTTTAATGGTAAGCATTTTGAAACCATCGACTGGAGATTTTTCGTCGGTGATGGGGGCGACATCGAGGGTAGCCCTATGAAGCCAGTTTCGCACTTTGTCTCGGAGAAAGCATGTGGTGGTTCGGAATTCTTCGCGGATTTCGATGGGGGATTTGGGAAGGGGGGGGTGGGTTGATGGTGTTGTCTGTTCTACCACCCGTGCGCGCTCCCCAACCTCATGCCGTGCCAATATAAATATTTTTTGTATGGTGGAGGGTCCTGGATACACCATGAGTGCACATGGGTACGCAGTCAATCCTTCCATCCAAGAGCCCCCGGATCATGGATAGGTTAAAGTGGTTGTTTTCCGACGAAACTGCTTACCCTGGCGATGCGGGTCTGGATATTTTTACAGTTGCTGCTACCCCAACTGCGAACTCATGGATCCTGGGGGGTCACCACATTCCCACCCCTAACTGGAGACTCCAGCGAAACAAATAATAGAGTTGGGCATCGACTACGACACCTTCCCACCCTTGCCGCCCCCGGATATAAGGTCTTGACCTTATGAAACCTCCATGTATCCCCAGCGCCAATCATCGCCAAACGACTGCCCCGCATCACAGACATGGTCTCCACACTCGAAGGGGACGGCAGCATGAAGCACAGTTGGGGGGTCTACAAGAATGACTTTTCACCCACATTAGAGAAACTGCGGAGCGTGCCTTGCTGCTTTAGTCGGAGGATGGGGGATTTGGCGAGTTTCCTTGTACGGAGGGGTGGGGAGTTGTTGAGGGTTAGTTATTGCCTTGAGTATAATGTCGCGGCTAGAGTGCCGATTGGTGATCGGAGGGCTGATAGGGTAATGTGCAGTGGGGATGTTGCTAGGGCTAGTGGGTGGAGGGGGAGGTAAGGCGTTTTCCGGTATACAGGGAAGGAAGGAGGGGGAGGGAGGAGGGGGAGGGGGGAAGCGCTGTGGGAGTATTTTTGTATCAGGGTTTGAATTTGTATGATTAGGGATTAATGGGAATGATTGTCAACTTCTTTGTCTTTGATTTGCTATAATATGAGAATATGTGTCACCTAGCACTGCGCCCAACCCTGCATATCATCCCAATACCTTCTACCCTTGCCAATCCCAATCCCTCCGCTCAAACCCGTAGTAAGCAAATCTACAAGCACAGAATACACCTGAAAACCATTCACTTCATCCAGACTTCCTCAAGTCTGGGTAAAATTCTGATTCGAGCTTTTGAATCTTGGCCCATAAACGGGGGTAGAGGTGTCAGTACCGCTGCGTTTCTGTTTGGGGGTGGGAGGTGAACATAGCTCACATCAGAGATCTGTTAGGCCGTTCTGGAGATTCAATGCCGCATCTTCTGCCACCATATGTCCTAATAGAGAGAGAGCCTTTGAAATGTTTGCAACAATGTTGCTGTGAAAGTATTTGAAGCTGTGCATTATTTATTATCCAGGGTGCCTCACAGCTGTTCTTCAGTCATTAGCATCTTTGGCTCCTCCCAACACTTGGCTTCCTGATCTTACACACCGTCATCACCCCCTCCATCATCATTAGGACCGAGCAAGTCTCTGTCTACATCGAAGGTATCATCTTAGTGGCTGATGTTTTCTTCATTCGATATAGCCTCATCACCCGGATCTGTTCCAGGTTTCCTGCCAGAGCTTGGATCATCGACACCTTCATTTCAGAGGTATCATGTGCCCCCTCCTTCGTAGCCGAACTGCTGAGAAATTCGAACCCCCAAAATCTATTCCCTTCACTTCCAAGAGCATCATCATTACCAACGTCATCATACACGCCGGTTGGGATTTTGTCACTCTCTCTATACCCTTCCTTCCTTTCATCTACATCGTGCTTGAGCCCGTAGGTATTGCTGTCCTCGATATCATCATCGGTTCCATCCATTTGGTGGCCTTTGCCTTCATCTTCGCGGAACTTCTCGTGACTTATTCGAGCACTATCGTGTTTGTGGTCTAAAAGGACTGGGTTTTCTTTCCACAACTTACTCTTTCCATCTGATTGTTAGAGTTCAGAGATGGTGGTTTGGGGACCCACATCACACCCGCTGGTTCTATAGGGCGCTCTCCCCAGATATTCTCCATTCCCTTTGTCTCCGCTGCCTTCAGATCTCCCCTGGTTATGATATTCCTCCAGGCCTTTAGGACGAAAGTCTATTGCAGGGGAATTATTAGTCCAGTTGCCGCAATTCCATTGAGAATATACAAGCGAGTGATTTTGGGTGATTATAAAATCCCCCCCACCCAACCAATTTACCATCGTTATGTAGCGGTACACAGTGCATTTCTGGGTCCTTACCTTTCCACAGCAATCCGGCTCACTCCTCCCTCCCCTATGCTTCTTCCCCTACCGCCCAAGCACTAACATCTCGTTCGGCTCTGGGGAGGAAGTGATCTTGACCCAGACCTACTCGCCAACAAACTCGCTGCCCCACTGCAGGAATATGGTTTCGAGAGTGAAGGTGAAGGATGTGCGTTGGTTTTTACTTTTTGTTTCTAGAAATGTTATGGTTCGTCTTGTACAAAGGCAAAACACCCTGTTTTATCACGATCCTTCTCCCCAAGGCAAACTTAGGAGCTTCATATGTTTGGGTCAAACAAAACACCTCTCCCAAGGCCAGTAATACTCAGTCTGGCCTCGTCGGATATCACCAGAGGCTTCTTGGTCCCCAGAACAAGAGAAGGGTTGCCTCACTGCCCTACTGCCATGGGGTGAAAATGAGGATTAGTTGTCACTAACAGTGCCAAGGTTGTGACTCCGTCACAAACCCCGATTGCTCGCTTGCTCGCAACCTTAGGCACTCTCAAGAGAGTGCCGAACAGCTCAATGGAAGTAACGGCTCAACGAAACTTTCGTGCTTGGTCTATATCAAATTCCCACCACATGGAGATAAAAGTTGTAAGAGAGAGGGAACATTGTATGAGAAAGTCAGAAAAGTGTTTAAAGGATCAGAGAATGTTAGTAGTGGTTCATAATTTATAAATTCACATACAGTACTCGAGTACTACAATTGCTACTGGGGTGCTTAGCGAGTGGCTGACTCGTCACCTCCCGGTTCAGGTTTAGAGGAAAAGCTTGATGGATGGTTGGGCGGTTTCCTGGTGTATGAATCAACAATACCACTCAACCATATAATGAACATCAATCACAGTCCCTTCTTAAGGTATGATACACGCAAGCACCGGGCTGCTTTTGGTGACGACTTCCATACTCATTATACGTATACCCATCCACGAATGGCTTACGAGATGCCAGTATATCGTACATTAGCGAACCGCCCCCATCACCCACACAATTCCCCACCACTCAACCGAAAGCAACCAAAGATCTAGCCCCTCGGATACCAAGAGAGAGTCTGTATTATACTATACCCATCAATCAGCAAGGACGATTCCGAATATTATGTCTCCGGAAAAGGCAACGGAAGGGAAACGCAAGAAAAGGAATGCACAAGGGGGGCAAATCCGAGCGCTCAAAGCACCACATCTTGAAGAGCAGAAAGAGCAGATTGCACTCTTCAGACGCCAGAACGAGTTGTTCGATGGGCAGATCCGAAAGCACGAAGAGTTACTAAAAGCACAGAAAAAGTTAATCAAAGCGCAGAGGAGGGTGGGGGCGCCGAGGCAGGTTCGAGTATACCAAAACTGGAGGCAGGGGGGCCGAAGGCCAAGCAGAAGAAGAGAAAGAGGGAGCCGGCCGAGGCCAGTCCTCCGAAAGCAGAAGCGAAGCGTAGGAAGCGGAAGGAGGCCGTGGCCAGTCCACATGAGCTGAATGGAAACGAGGCACACTGTGCTCGCACGGCTAGCATTGTTGCTGCCGTTGTTTTCAAAGCCTTATATGATAAGGCCAAGGTCAACCCACCCATAGGGGCGCACAAAAAACAGCCTTACGAATACGAAACTCCCGGAAGAGGTTTCGCGGGTTTGGCTGTAAGAAGCCGGCGGAGCTGGATGAGTTTGCGGACCTGGTAAGTTAATACTCTTTTGGGTGGTTATATTCCCGGGGGGGGGGGTCAGTCAATACCAGAGAACCATTTCTGTTAATCCCATACCAATCTGGGTCGAGACAGTTATATTTTCTGATTTTTAATAACCTCTCAACTACTTGGGAAGTCATTAAAAATCGGGAAAACTAACTTGGTCCTCCACCAGGATTTGTATCGGATTAGCAGAAATAGGTTGCCAGTTTGTACTGACCCCGGTAATTGTGTGGTGAATATCGAAATGGTAGTAACTGTGATGGTTACAGTGACCCCAAGCGGCCGGTCCGTCCGGCTTTGGGTACGGCCGGACTGACCCACCACCTTTTAGGGGATGGCCTGACCGGATTGTGGGAAGGCGGCTTTCCAGAAAAAAGCCTGGTCTGGCCTGGGCATTTGACGGCTTTACCTGGGGATCTAGCAGCTTTGCCTAGGCATTTGACAGCTTTACCTAGGCATTTGATGGCATTGCCTGGGCATCTGGCGGCTTTACCTAGGCATTTGACGGCTTTGCCTGGGCATCTGGCGGCTTTGCCTGGGCATCTGGCAGCTTGGACACTTACTGCCAAGCCCCACAGCCGGGCGGTTGCCTGGGTGCATGCAGGTTTTGGCGGTCGGACAAAATTCAAGCCGGACTGACCTAGGCTCTTCAAAATCTTGGCCGGACTGGCCGGACTGCCGACCTGCAGGCCAAACCGTAGGTCGGCCTGGCCGCTTGGGATCACTGGATGGTTAGTGGGTTAGTACCATGAAAGAACGGAACACCGCGGCCCACAAAATAGGCCCGGAGGATGTGATATCAATGTTGCCCCACTGCGAACCCACACCCCGAAGAGTACTTGGGCGTGCTTTCCCCCGTCTCTGGGATATCCCGGTGGGTGACTGCAATCGTGCTACCCCCGATCAGCGATCACGCACCTTTGAGTTTTGAAATTGTTCCCCTATACCCCTTGCCCCGGGATGTTACAATGATGGTAGGAATGGTTGTACTTGATTAGTTGAGTACTATTAGCTGAAGCAGTTTTTTTTTTTTTTCATTTTCGGGCACTCGTTTGTTTAAGTTTTTTCTTTGTTTTTCCATTTCTTTTCTTTTGGTTTTTCTTTTTGTTCTATTCCAAGTCTGCACTTGAATTCTTAGAGTGACAGGGATCAATTACAAGTAATTTCGTAACCCTAACCTTGAAAATTGCTTTTTGGACTACTAACTTGTTCGTCCCCGCCCAGTTTCGTCGTGACTACGTTGGGTGGGGGGAGCTGCTGTTTCCAGGGCTGGTTAGCCTTTGTAATGTGCCGTGGCTTGTGTGGCTTGCCTGGTGTGACTGTTTTTGTTCGATATGGAAGTACAGCAGGAGTTGTTAGACTCATGGAGGGAATAACTACGGAGGTACAGCCCATAAGTATTGTATATTCCACTAGCAGGGGGGCGATGCGCTTGCAGGGAGGTGATGTGCTAGCGGGGTGAAACAGGATGGATTAGTGATAGTGGCTTTAGGTTTATGTGGGCCTTGGCCCGCACAAAGGTGAACGGGCGAAGGTGAATGATTTCTATTCTCTATCGGTAAATACAAATTTAATATTTGGTAAAGAGGCCATTTGCGTCAATGACTGCTTGACATCTTTCTGGCATGCTTTCTATCAGCTCCCTATACTCATGCTGCCCAACACTTTCCCAAGCCTGTTTGACTACTGCCCTCAATCTATCATATGCCATAGTCTCAGGAAAATTATCTTGTAGATAATTTTTCATAATATGCCATACTTTTTCAATAGGATTTAGGTCTGGGGAGAATGCAGGCCAGTGAATAACTGGAATACCTCTTTCTTGAAAATCCCTTGCTGTGTTAACAGCTGCATGCCCTGGTGCTCCATCCTGCATAAGACATAAAGAAATTCCCTCTCTATAACACAATTCAAGATACCCATGAATAATTGGAACAGTATATGCACAGTAACTTTCAGAATTAATAGACCCCCAGTCCTTCTCCCAAAAAATTCCTGGCCCTTGAGTCTCCCCATGAAAGCAGCCCCAAAACATCCATCCTCTCTTCCTTTAGTACTTCTCTAATATACAAGTAGAATCCCACTCCTCCCCTGGCCTTCTTGTTACCCAAGTCCTTGTATGCCTCCCTCCTGTAATTCAGGTCTCATTAGTCCATAAAATAGAGTACCATTGCTGCATTGACCAGTTGACATAGTGATGAGCCCATTGTAATCTAATTACTCTGTTGGGTTCGGTAATAGAAGATTTCATCATCGTTAGGCACCGGTGAAAGCCTTCCTTAATTAAAGCTGATCTGATAGCAGATTTTCCAATCCCGAAGTCCAACTCTTTAGCTAATTGTTGAAAGGAGAGGCACCTATTCCTGGCACTCATGTATACATATGCAATAAGGTCCTCAATCTGAGCATGACTAAGAATTGGAGGCTGGCCAGGTCTTTTTATTAGGGTAGGCGGAGAAGTGCATACATACTGAATTTGCTGCCAGGAAAATACAGTCCTCTCGTGAATCTGTGCATACTTCTAATCTAGGCAGCGGAGCAGTTAGCAATTTCTTCTCTGATCGTGAGTAAGATGTAAAGTCTTTAGGTTCTTGGTGTTTTCATTTCTGGAAATTGGGTTCTGGGCATTTTCATTCCCAGAGATTGGGTTCTCGGCGTTCTGGTTCAGAGGCAGTTTTGGATAATATATAGTGTACTTGTTACAGTATAGGGTATTAAGGATGCATCCGTCAAAATTTCTTCCTGAGTATTTGCATTTATGAACTATTCAGCTGTATAATTCACATTATTCATACCTAATTTTTACCAACCAAACCAGACTTCACATTTCACAGAATTTTCAACACACTCAAGTATGTTCCGCAAGTTCCAGTTAATGATTTCTTAATTAATTAAGAAGTGAGGGCAAGAGTTCTTAGAAGCTGAACTGTAACATTCTTAAAGCATAGCAAAAGCAAAGTTCATGAAAAAACCTTTACCAGTATCTAAGATCTTCAAGCTACTATTCCCAATTAGCTACCCTTTCTCCTTACTAGTGCATTATCCCCCTGCAAGTACACTACATCCTGCTAGTGGAATATACAATACTTATAGACTGTACCTCCGTATTGATAGAAGTAAGAAGCTAATGCGCTGGACGATTAGAATTATTTCATCTCTTGCTACATGCAATATCCGGAAGTTTATATACACATGAGATGAGAAATAGTAACTACTGAATGACTATTATATGTAATGTATTTGCAAGGTGCTAATCACGTTATCGGTAATAGATACAATAGTTGGCAGGTGGCCTGCTCTTCCAGAGAGGAGGCGAGAGCTGAGAGCTAAAGGAGGCTTCGGAGGTATACTGAGGAACAAAGAAGTAACCATTCAACCAAGTATATTAAAATACTGTCTGTCGAAGTCTGCCTTTTCTATTGTAGAAATAGGCGGTCTTTAAATACACAAATCTGTTCATGGTTAGCATGAATGAAACTAATCAAAGGTATCAATCGATACACTTTGGTAAAACTAATTAAGTATCAAAGCAATACTTAAAACAAAACATAAAACAAAACCAAGTATCAAACGATACTTAAAACAAACCAAGTATCAAAGCAATACTTAAAACAAAACGTAAAACAAAACCAAGTATCAAATGATACTTAAAACAAACCAAGTATCAAAGTGATACTTAAAACAAAACATAAAACAAAACCAAGTATCAAACAATACTTAAAACAAACCAAGTATCAAAGTGATACTCAAAACCAAACATAAAACAAAACCAAGTATTAAATGATACTTAAAACAAACCAAGTATCAAAGCGATACTTAAAACAAAACATAAAATAAAACCAATAACTGAGTACCCATACTGGTTACATTCCCCAAAACAAAACAACTGTTTAAACAAACAAAACTAATAATCATTGAAAGTGGAGTCTAAGAAACTAAAGGCTTCAGTTTCGGCTACCAGCTCTTCATCATAAGTGTCACACCAGGGACAAGAAGAAAGCCTAAGAAAACATCGAGACTCAAAGAAATACAAATTGCAATAGTCATGAATACCAGATTCGTGCTGTGCATCTACCCAAGTATTATTGCAATCAGGACAGTAGTCAATCCTGAGGATAGCGAAGTAGTCTTCAAGTTGGATAATATCGCGGTTCAACAATAGTCTAACAATCTGTTGTTGCAGCCTCACATTGAGTTCCATATAGTTTGATATCACTATGGTATTCGGATAGTGAATAGTAACTAAACGAGGTTGTCGAGGACTTGTTCCATAGTCTGGTTTTCTTCATCGCTGCTTTCGAATTCTGACTCACAGTATGGTACCCAAAATCCTTCCAGGGCTTTTAGTTCAACTTGCTATTTCTTAGTTTCTGGCATAGTTGGCATCCAGCACATCGTGATGTAATTGATTGTGGATGGTAGAGAATCATTTGACATGTTGTCTTACTACTATTTGTTCACCATATCCATAGTATACTCTAGTCCTTCTAGCGATTCCTAGCTGTTTTCGCTGATTGGGTATTCTTTCCATTTGATCAGGAACTGATCATTTCCATGCTAAAGGTGGTTGTCTCGGATTTCTTCAACTTCCCATATATCCTTTTTATCAATGATAATGGGTGCAGGTCGAGAATGGGTTCTTCCAAGAAACTTAGAGTTGTCATTAGGGTAGAAGTGTTTGACAGTGGATGAGTGGAAAACAGCGGTATAGTGGCGGTACCTGCGTCCATCTATCTGGACAATGTAGTTTTCTGTTTGCCCATCAAAGGAGAAAACCTTGAAAGGTCCTTACCATTCTGGTTGTAGTTTCTTGCTGCATCCAAAATTCGTAATAGATATGTTTCCATGGACAATGAGCATGTTACTGGGTGGAATAGGTATATGTTTACATTGTCGGTTCTGGACGGTAGTGGTACTTTGCAATCGTGCAGCTTTAACAGCTTGGAAAGCATCATTCTGGATAGTTTGGTGGCGGTTTATGTAATTATTAGAGGCGGAAATAGAGGAGTTCTTGAATAGAGTTGTGGGCAGGAGAGAGTATTGGCAGCTGAAAATTGCCTTGTATGGAGACATTCATAGGGTGTCTGAATATCTAGCATTGATATATATGGTAAGTTCAGCAAGGGTGAGTTCCCAGTTAGTCTGTCTTTCATTGATCATGTTCTGAATTCCGGTTTTGACTTTGTAGATCTTTTGTTCAGCTTGGCCATTAGTCTCGTGATGTCCAGGAGTAGCCATAATGTGGTTGATTCCTATGGAAGTCATGGTTTGTTTCCAGAATCTGGCTGTGAAATGGGGATCAGCATCACTGACAATAGACAATGGGTATCCATTGGGGGTAAATAGGTATCATTGGAGATTATTCCAGGTCTCCTTAGAGGAGTCAGTGACTTTCATTGGTAGAAGCTATGTGTATCCAGAAAATCGATTGACAGCTCCTGAGATAGTTTCATAACTGGCGGACTTGTTAAACAGTCCTGCGAAGTTGATAGCAAACGATTCGAATATCTCTCAAGGTAATTGAAGTGTCTGGGCTTTCCCTTCAGGAAGTTGCATTTGTTTCTTATTGCCTGGCTGAGTTCACATTGTTTGAAGAAAATCGTGGAAATCCTTTTATATTTTGGGCCAGTAAACATATTCTGAGGCATATTGGAAGTTGCGGTCAGTACTGTGGTGTTTTTTGTTGTGGATTTCTGTAATGACGTATTCCCTAATAGTTATTCCATTGAACATGTGGCCTTTTAATATGTATAAGCAATGTTTACTATAGTGAGTGGTGGTATAGACTATTCCATGGGATATGTTGTAGGGGGTGAGATCTCTATATCTGGAGCTGTCTCTAGCTTTGAAATAGATTGAATCATGGTAGTATCCTGCTATTATCTGGCTTTGGAAGGAGGAGGTCAATTCCTCCATAGTTGATCTAAAGTCTCGTTTATCCTCAATGAGGGATCCTCTTATTAGTTTGATAGAGTCTTCTTTTTCTTCAAAGGTTTTATAAAGCTGTCGGCAATGTTCAGGTATGGTGGATGGCATGACAGAAACGATAGTTTCGTTTTTGCATACTCGCAAGAGTCCGTCAAATAGTAGTTGTGAATATATTATGGGAGGTGAGGATGGCAGTGCTGACTGTGAGAGGTGTAGATAGGATGCTGCTTCTTCAAGTTGTTCAAGACCTTGGTGTCGTCTTGAGGCAGGATCAAAGGGAAGGAGGGGTTAGATCTATCCATCATTAACTTCATCCATCATCTCTTCTGCTCCTTGTGCAGTGTCGAAACTGTTGTTTTGGAATCTTCAGCAGAGGTATAGTACTATTGCTGGTATCCGTTGCCGAACTTGATTTCAGTTTGGTAGAAGGGGTAGGTATTGAGGTAGCAGTGGGACCAATGGAGCCTGCTCTGTTCAAGCTTATGCGGAGGTGTACTGCGCAGGGTGCAATCATCCTTCCATTCATTGGTGAGTTCTTTTCCACATTCTGTTACAGCCACCTTGTACATGGTATAAGAGAAAGGAATGGAGGAAGGAGTACTACTGGTAGTAGCCAATGTTGGTTCTTCATAGGAGCTGTCGTCAGGGCTATCTTCACTTTGTCTTGTATGGTCATATATAAGAGAGAGGACCAGGAGCATCTGGTTCTCATAAATGTGGAATAGTGTATCAGCTAAATATTTTGTTCTCCCAGGGGTGTAGATGATTTTTGCATTGTATTTGCTAATTTCTCCTATCTATTGTGTTCTTCTCTCGCCAGAAATCTTGTCAGTTTTTAGATTAGTAAGGAGTTGGTAGTTAGTAACAATGGTGAATATGTTGCCAATCAAGATGTGGTTGAAAGCAGCAACAGCATCAATCACTGCAAGCTCTTCCTTGTCTATTATTCTATAATTCATTTGTGAATTAGTGAACTTCCTGCTATGCAACACTGCCAGTCTTGCCGTTTCATGCGATGGTCTTTGGCCAATCCATGCTTCAACTCTGACATCTGACATATCGGTAATCAGCCAGATTGGTTCTGGTTTACTGTAGTTAATAGGACGTATAACATTAGTTTTCTTGATTAATTCCTTGATGTTGGTTAAGGCTTGGTCATGGGTGTGGGTCTAAATGAATTCTGCATTACTGGTAAGGTCTGTAAGAGGTGCAGTCACTGTGGCGTGACAAGGTAGAAACAGGGAGATGTAATTGACAAGTTTGAGGAACCGCATTAGTTCCTTTTAATTTCGTAGGGTTGTCCATTCTGTTAAACAGGTAATCTTTCCAGGGGCTGCATGTATTCCTTCATCATTTGTCATATATCCTAGGATGTCAAGCCTGTCGGCAAACAATGTTGATTTGTTTCAGCTGGTATCGAATTTAGCTTTCCTTAGTTTGGTATACACTAAACCTATATGCCATGCATGTTCTTCCTCAGAGTTGGAAAAGATAAGGATATCATTAATATAAACACAGACGAAATGGTGGAGGTATTCGCTTAGTAGGTTTTCCATAATGCGCATGAAAGTAGCGGGGACATTCATGCCTACTTGTAACATGACTCGGCTAATAAAAGTTCCGAAGATGGTCTTGAAACTATTATAGTGTTCACTTTCTGGGTCTAACCTTGTTTGGAAATAAGCATCATTTAGGTCAATCTTGTTTCGGAAACTTGCCCATCCTATTGCATTCAGGATCTGGGTCTGGTTTGGAATAGCAGCACTGTCCATAATCCTATTTTCATTCCTTAATTTCAGGTCAACCAGGGGGGGAATTCTTTTACTGTCTACTTTGAGCTGGACAAACATAGATATAGTACCTGGTACTTCTGCTCGGTACAGAATTCCTCTTCTTTGATTTTGGTTTATCTAATCACATAGTGGGTCTTTATATGCATCTGGAATTGAGTAGGTTGGTTGATTCTGGAGATTAGAGGGGTCCCATAGGCAGATATAGTGGTTTATTTCTCTCATAGATGGTAGTTTTTCTGGGATCTGATCAGGGAAAACATCAAAGTATTCATCCAATAGGCTTTGGGCAGTAGCTTCACAGACTGTGGCACGGTATTCTCTGCTTGTTGGTTTACATGAGACTCTGACCTTCTGCTCAGGGAAGTTAATGGTAGATTCTCCGCATCTGATTATAGCTTTGTGTCAATTTAGGAATAACATTCCAATCAGGATGTCAGACTTGGCCAGGTGCCCTACCAGCATCTCCTCAGGTGGAAGAGTAGTAGAATCAAGTCAGATAATAGTGCTGCAGGTTTTATGGCTTGTGGATCACAACCCCTTCACTGCCATAATGTCTGGTATGGGTTGGCTAAGGTCTCGGGTTGGGAGTCCATGGACAGAGACAAAGGCATTACTGATCAAGTCCCTTCCAATTGCGCCCGTATCGAATGGAACTCGAGTCCTCTTGCCATTGATTAGGATTGTACCTTCCAGGATGATGTGTGTCTTGAATGTAGCAGGAGGTCGGACACAATTGTATTCCACATCGATATACTCCATATGAATTTCCTCATATACACTGGATTAGGTATCATCACTATCGCTCTCAATGTTATGGGCCGATGCCTCTTGTTTAATCGTCTTTTCTTTTCCCTTCTTCGTAGGGCAATTTGTTGCCAGGTACCTAGTTTTTCTGCATTCAAAGGATTATCCCTTCTGTCATCTCGATTCCTTGGTGAATTTTGTTTTCTTCTTGGAAACTCACAGTATGTCTTCTTCGGAGTTGTTGGAGGGTGTCACGAATGTAGCTTAGCGAGGAAAAGGTTTTCACGTAATACATAGCTATGAGTTACAGGTATGTTATTGTTTCACACATATGACTCATTCAAGTCATATGATTTGTTATGTATGAGATTTGTGATACTTTCGTACATGGCTCAAATATGAGTCATGGGAAGTGCGCCTGACGAGTATGCCTTATAAGTGTACCTGGTGAGTATGCCTTATAAGTGTGCCTTGCGGGTATGCCTTGTGCATATGATTTATGTTTCACATATGACCTCATTATGAGGTCGTGGGTTTCACGCATATGACTCAGTTGAGTCATATAACTTGTTTATTGTGTTATGATTGGTTTATGAGTTTTTGCACATGACCTCACTATGAGGTCATAGGTTTTAAGCATATGACCACTTTGGTCATATGACTAGTTTGTTATGATTTGGTTTTGCACATGTGACCACTTTGGGTCAGATGACTATGGGTAGGAAGAATACTATATAAGGAGGCCAATGTGGTCGAGGAGGATAGGTTCTTCACATATTGTTCTAAGTACTTTTCCTACTTATTACTTTAACGAATATAAAACACCTTTATGATCTTTATCGTTATTGCAATGTTATTGTTCTGCCAAGGAAAGTTCTTCACGAAGAAGAGTTAGAGAAAGTTTACGATAGGCGTTCCTGATAGAAGACAAAGGTCTTGTACTATCGGTAGCGTAGGCAGAAGTCTAGTACTGTTGTAAGACTAAGGAAAGAAACAGAAGAAGAAGAGAAGTATCGTTCCCTGTCGCCAAGAACTAACTATCCGAGGAAGGATCATTACATTACAAAGCATCACCTAGAGCAACGCTAAATGATACAAGATAGCATCCTTCAACCCAGCCATGGAAGGAGATATCGATATCGACGATCAAAACCTTAACCTAGAGGGATTTAGCGATGTCCTAGATCATGTATCAGCAGAATCGTCAAGGTCAGCAAGCTCAGTAACCCTAGAAAAGAGATCATCAGTCGATAGCTCTCCTGGAGGAACCCTACGACCTGAGAGAATGTTGAGATCAGCAGTATCTGTACCACCAGCCCCGGCCACTCTGGCACTAGGTACTAGTATACTTGGAATGACTGAAAATCAGTTTCAGGCATTTCTAGCAGCAACACGAAACACAGGACAAGGAAATATCCAGTGACTAAAAGCAAAAGAACTCGACAAGTATGAAGGAGCTGAAGATAAGCTACAAATATTCCCGGCACAATGCGAAGGGTATTTTGCCGTCAAGGAATATGGAGAACACCATGATGAGATCAAGATTCCCTATGTGGAATCTCTACTCAGAGGACTCACAGGACAATGGATCATGCCCTTTCAAGATGGAAGGAAGCAGAGGGAATGGGTCACGTGTGAGGAATTCAAGGTGACACTCTTTGAACAATTTAGAGATTCCAAAGCTAAGGAGACAGCAAGACGAAAGATGCAGAAACTCCAACAAGGAAAACAGACCTTGGCATATTAGAACGAATGCTGACTATTGGAATATGAGGCAGAATTTGATGATGCTACCCTCTACATTATCCTCCTAAGAAACTGCAGCGAGAAACTCCGAGAGGTATAGGGAATCTCCGACTTATACTACACAACAGCAGAATGATTTGCAAAATAGGCGCTCGATAAGGAAAGTAAACTAAACATTGTTTGAAACAACTCGGAGAACACCATAACATATAGGGTAGCCTAATCATCCAGATACGTAGATGGAACCTTCAAACCACAGGCAGCTCGAGGTGAAAGCAGTGCATTACCACCAGGAGCACCAATAGAGTTGTATAAATCAAAGGCAGGACCTGCTCTGAACCTGTCAAAGGAAGAATATGCTAGAAGAATGAATAGAAAACTCTGCTTGAGGTGTGGAAAAGCAGGACATCGGATACGAGAATGCAGAAGCTGACCAGATAGTGGATACCAAAGAACCAGGGCTGCTGGAAAAAACTACTTCCAAGGTCAAAAGAGAAGCAATATTCACGAAATGATCGCAGAAGATTCACCAGCAGAAAACGACGAGGGTTTCCAGTAAACAGTGGTCAGGGAAACTCAAGATGTGGACCTGGAAAACACATCAAGTTAGCGAACTACTATACGGCACTACACACGCAAAGAGGAGAAGAAGACGGAGATTATGTGACAATCAAGACGAATATACACAATGAAAAAGATGAAGAAACAACAATATATGCAATGCTGGACTTCGGGGCTACCAAAGATTTTATCGACAAGGAAATCTGTGACAAATATGGCCTCCACACCAAAAAAGTGAAGAAAGCGAGACAAGTCTACCTAGCGGATGGAAAGCCAAGTGCAATGGATCCTATAATCTATATGGTGACAGTACCTATGGACATTGACAGCCATATGGAAATGACAACCTTTCAGGTAGCAGATCTCAAGAACCATGAGATAGTCCTCGGGATGCCATGGTTGCGAAATCGTAATCTGACAATCAATTGGAATGAGAACAAGATGACCTTTACAAGCAAACGATGTACGATATGATGTCTCAACAGTTCACCTGTAGTCTACTCGACACCGGTATGAGAAGAGGAAGAAGAAACTTTGCATGCAAAGTTCGCGAGATGCAGCAAGATAAGAAAGTCCGGATGCAAAAACTGGATCAAGAGGCAAAAGTGCCTACCAAGGATTCCAAAGGGGCAGCAGGACACGACCTGTATGCCAACGAAGGAATCAAAATACCTGCCAACAGGCAGGCAATGATAGCGACAGGAATAGCTATCGGACAACCAGAAGGCACCTATGGACAGATAGTATCCAGCAGTGGTGAAGCAGTCAAACATCGACTCATGACCATGGCAGGGGTGATTGGCGTCGACTATACAGGTGAAATCAAAGTGGTCCTGGCCAACCTGGCTCAAGAGGACTATGAAGTCCAGAAAGGTGATCGAATTGCACAGTTGATCATCGAAAAAATCACCAAAGAGGATCTGTACGAAGTAGATCAAATGGAAGAAACCACAAGAGGAGACAAGGGATTTGGAAGCACGAACCAAAACCAGCCTGATACAACAAAAAGAATCGAGATCAAAGAGATCACAGCACAAGCCTTTGGACGGTACTATCGAAGAGGAGATACAACAGGAATTCTCAAATGGAAATACAAAGATGAAAAAGCAGTCCTAGCGAAAATCAACATCAGTACGGAACTAGCAATCCAAGACAAGAAATATCAAAGCAAAAAGGGATGGAAAGAATTAATTCTAAATGTAACTGGTATGGGTACTCAGTTATTAGTTTTGTTTTGTGTTATATTTTAAGTATCGCTTTGATACTTGGTTTGTTTTAAGTATCGTTTGATACTTAGTTTTATTTTGTGTTATGCTTTAAGTATTGCTTTGATACTTTATTAGTTTTACCAAAGTGTATCGATTGATACTTTTGATTAGTTTTGTTCATGCTGGACATGAACAGATTTGTGTATTTAAAGACCGCCTATTTCTACGATAAAAGAGGCAGACTTCGACAGATAGTATTTCAATATACTTGGTTGAATAGTTACTTCTTTGTTCCTCAGTACACCCTCGAAGCCTCCTTTAGTTCTCAGCTCTCGCCTCCTCTCTGGAAGAGCAGACTATCTCCCAACTATCATATCTATTACTGATAATGTGATCAGTACCTTGTGAACACGTTACATTTTTTTAACCTCAGCAAGTAGTTAAGAACCTGTCCCTGGATTTAGGCCAGATCAACCAATTGATATCCAGCTCAAAACGCTAGCAGAGAGAAGCGGCAGAATCACGACACATTTGACTTCGTCTCAAATCCAACATAGAGTCTTTGACGACTAGCAGTAGGAAGCAAATCGCATGACAAGACCTTACAAGAAAGAAACAACCCCTTGCACTCTTCTAAGGAGCCTGGAAAATCTGCAAACACGGAAGTCACACAACCTCTGGGAGAATTCCCTTCTACTCCAGCAAAGAAGCCTTCCTTTGAACCTCCAATCGACCCTGAATCCAGTAGCGAATCAGACATGGCTAGTATAGGAGGAGGGCCCTCTGGAGGAGGAAAGACTCAGGCTTGGCCTGAAGAAGAAGAAGTACCTGCAGCATTTGAACCTCCTAAGTTTAAACTCCACCTGCCAGTGAAGTTTACAGGAGAAGGAAAAGACCTCAAACCCGAAGCTTTTAACCGATGAGTGACTGAACTCACACACTATCTTCACCTGCAAGGAAAAGATGTGGAAGACCCTATAACCGGACTATACATTGGATCATTCTGTGAAGGAAAGGCAACCAACGCATACCACTAATGCTATAAGGAATACGGCAGAAATGTAAGATTAAGAGGATCTATAGTTCTCGATTACCTGAAAGACCGATTGCAATCCTCCATCACAAACGACCTCCTATATAACAAATTCAACTAGCTCCACCAAGTCAATGGAATGCATGTTAAAAGAATCAGAGATGTAGCTACGGATCTGATGATGTATAAGGACTGCATGAAGAAAGGAAGCATTTCCAACTACATCTTTAAGCAGCGATTCTATGATGCCATGCATCCTACCCTCCGGCGAGAGGTAGAACTACTCGAGGAAGAGGACAATGATATTGCAATAATAATTGCAAGGGCGGAACGAAAGAATGCCATCCTCCATGAAACCAAGGCATACAAAACACGGGCATCCTCTAGCTGTAATAGGCAACCACGACACAAGCCCTCCAACAACTCTGAAGAAGATACCCCACGGGTTTTCAAAAAGAAATCAAAATCCTTCAAAGAATTAAGATGATAGAAAGGAGAATGTTTCAAATGTGGAAAAATAGGACACATGGCAAAGAACTACCCTACGAAAAAGGGAAAGGAAATGCGATTAAGCAAGAAGCATCGGCCAACAATGTTGAGAGCGATGGTGATGATGCCCAATCCAGCAAATATGAGGAGATCCATATCGGATACATCTATGTGGAATGCAATAGTATCCGACCTCCTGCTACATTTAAAACACACTCTGTCCTAGCGGGTACTATCCTGATCAATGGCAAGAAGGCGTGCGTCCTATTCGACACTGGCGCAATTGGAAGAGACATGATCATCAATGACTTGGTCTCTGTCCATGGACTCCCAACCTGAGACCTTAATTAGCCCATACTAGTCAATATGATAGTAAAAGGGTCACGATCAATAAGCCATAAAACCTGTAGCGCAACTATTCGACTTGCTTCTACCGTCCTACCTCCCCAGGAAATGCTAGTTAGAAATCTAGCCAAATACGATGCCCTGATAGGAATGCTATTCCTGAACCGCCACAAGGCTATAATCAGATGTGGGGAATCAACCATCGATTTCCCAGATCAGAAAGTTAGAGTCTCATGTAAACTGACAAGCAGGGAGTATCGAGCCATAGTTTGTGAAGCAACTGCCTAATGCTGATTGGATGAGTACTCTGATGTTTTCCCTGATCAAATTCCCAAAGAACTACTTCCTATGAGGGAAGTGAACCATCACATCCGCCTTTGAGACTTCTCTAATCTTAAGAACCAATCCACCTACTCTATCCCTAACACATACAAAAACCTACTATGTAACTAGATCAACCAACAACAAAGAAGAGGAGTCATCTACCGAGCAGAAGCCCCAGGTGCCACTCCTATGTTTGTTCAACTCAAAGCAGATGGTAAAAGAATTCGCCCCTTGGTTGACCTCAAGCTACGGAATGAAAACATGGTTATGGACAGCTCCACTATCCCAAATCAAACCCAAATCCTGAATGCCGTTGGACGGGCTAGATTCCAAAGTAAGATTGACCTAAGTGATGACTACTTCCAAACAAGGTTAGATCTAGAATCCGAATGCTACAACAGTTTCAAAACACCCTTTGGAAGTTTCATTAGCTGAGTTATATTGCAAGGTGATATGAATGCGCCCGCCACCTTTATGTGAATTATGAAAAACCTCCTAAGCGAATACCTCCACCAATTTGTCTGGGTTTACAGCCATGATATTCTCATTTTCTCGGAATCCAAAATAGAAAATGCCTACCATATAGGTTTGGTTTGTACCAAACTAAGGGAAGCTAAGTTCTACCCTAACAGAAACAAATCAATCCTGTTTGCCAATAAGCTTGATATTCTAGGACATGTAATAGATAATGAAGGAATACATGCAGCCCCCAGAAAGATATCCTGTTTAACAGTATGGACAATACCCCAAAATCAAAAGAAACTCATACGATTCTTAGAACTAGTCAACTATATCTCCCAGTTCCTACCATACTATGCTACTGTGAAAGTGCCGCTCACAGACCTTACCGGAAATGCAGAATTTGTCTGGACCCATACTCATGACCAAGCCTTTACCAGCATCAAGGAATTGATTAAAAACACTAATGTTATACAAGCTATCGACTACAGTAAACCAGACTCAACATGGCTGATTACTGATGCATCGGACGTTGGAGTTGAAGCATGGGTTAGACAAGGAGCCTCTCATGAAACGGCAAGACCAGCGGCATTACACAGCAGAAAGTTCACTAATTCACAGATGAACTATGAAACGATGAACAAGGAAGCCCTTACTGTGATTGATGCTCTTGCCACTTTCAACCACATCCTGATAGGCAATACCTTCACCTTTATCACTGACCATTAACCCCTTACTAACCTTAAAATGGAAAAGGATCCTGGAAGGAGAAGAACATGACGGATAGGAGAAATCAGCAAATACGATGCAAAAATCGTCTATACCCCTGGAAGAACGAACTATTTAGCTGATGCTCTCTCCCACCTATATGAGAATCAAGAACTCACAGACCTACCTCTTGTTCATGATCATACAAGACAAAGCGAAGATAGCCCTGACCACACCTCCTATGAACAAGAACTATTGATGGCTACCACCTGTAGTGCCTCTCCTTCCAATACTTTCCCTTACACCATGTACAGAGCTGCCAGAACAGAACGAGGAAAAGACATTGATAACTAGTGGAAAGATGATTGCAAGCTCCACAGCACACCTCCTCACGAGCTTGAACAAAGCAGACTCCACTGGTCTCACTGTTACCTCGATACCTGTCCCTTTCACCAGACTGATATTAAATTGGGCAACAGATACTAGCGACCGTACTATATGTCTGCCGATGATTCCAAAAACACCAGTTTCGACACTGCAGTAGAAGCAGAAGAGATAATGGATGAAGATGGATCGATCCAACCTCCCCTTACCCTTAATCCTGTTCCAAGATGACATCAAGGTCATGAAGAACTCGAACAAGCAGCAGTCTACGTGGATGCAATATCTTACCTACACCCTCCACAGTCAGCTATGCCATCCTCTCCCCCCATACCCGATTCACAACCACTGTATAGTGGACCCTTACGAGTATACAACAATGAAACTATTGTTTCTGTCATGCCACCCACAATTCCTGAGCATCGCTGACAGCTCTATGAAACCTTTGAAGAAGAGGAAGCTCTTATCGAACTAACAAGAGGATCTCTCATTGAGGATGAACGAGATATTAGGTCAATTACAGAAGAATTAACCTCCTCTTTCCGAAGCCAAATGATAGTAGGATATCGCCATGACCCGATCTACTTGAAAGCTATGGATAGCTCCAGACATGGAGACCTTGCCCCCTACAGCATATCCAATGGAATGGTCTATACCAGAACCGGTTATAGTGAACATTGCGTATACATCCTGAAAGGCTATATGTTCAATGGAATGACTATTAGAGAATATGTCATTACCGAAATCCACAACAAATGACACCATAGTGCAGACCGCAACCTCCAATATACCTCAGAATATATTTACTGGCCTGCAATGTGAAAGGACTTCCACGATTTCATTAAACAATATGAACTCTGCCAGGTAAATAAGGAACGAATACAACTACCTGAAGGGAAAGCGCAGACCCTCCAGCTACCATGCGAAATATCCGACTCCTATGCCATCGATTTCACAGGACCATTCAACAAGTCTACCAGATATGACACTATATTGGTAGCTGTGGATCAGTTTTCTGGATACACTTGGCTCATACCAATGAAGGTTACAGATTCCTCCAAAGACACCTGGAATAACCTCCAACGATACCTATTTACCCCCCATGGGTACCCATTATCTATTGTCAGTGATGCTGATCCCTGTTTTACCACCAGATTCTGGAAGCAAACCTTGACCTCCCTCAGAATCAACCATATTCTGGCTGCTCCTGGATATCATAAGACTAATGGCCAAGCTGAACGAAAGATCTGCGAAGTCAAGACTGGAATTAGGAATATGATCAATGAACGACAGACAAACTGGGAATCAGTACTCATTAAGCTCGCTGCATATATTAATGCCGGATATTCAGACACCTTGGGAATGTTTCCATACAAGGCAATCTTCGGCCGTCAATACCTCCTCCTACCTACAACCCTATTCAAGAACTCAGCTCCTGCCTCCGATGACTACCTAAACCGCCATCAGACAATACGAAATGATACCTTCTAAGCTATTAAAGTTGCCTGATTCCGGAGAACCACTACTGCTCAAAAGCGACGACGCAAACATGTTCCTATCCCACCAGGTGGTATGCTCATGGTACATGGAAATATATTTATTACCAATATTGGACGCAGCAAGAAACTACAACCCTGATGGTGAGGATCTTTTCAGGTCTTATCCTTTGATGAGCATACACAAAACTACACTGTCTAGATGGATGGACACATGTATAGCTGCAATACTGCAGTCTTCCACGCCTCTACAGTCAAGCGCTTCTACCCAAATGACAACTCCAAGTTCCTTGGAACAATCCACTCTCGACCTACACCTATCATCATTGATAAGAAAGATGAATGGGAAGTTGAAGAAATCCAAGACTACCACTTTTGGCATGGAAATGATCAGTTCCTGGTCAAATGGAAAGGATACCTAACAAGTGAAAACATCTGAGAACCGCTAGAAGAACTAGAGCACACTATGGATATGGTGAATAATTACAGGAAAGCCAACATGCCAAATGAATCGCTCCCCCCAACGATCAATTACATCACCATGTGCTGAATACCAACGATGCCAGAGACTGAGTAATGGCAGATGGAACTCGAAGCTAGAGATGGATTTTGGGCACCGTACTTTGACTCGGAATTCGAAAGCACCGATGATGAAAATCAGGCTATGGAATAGGCTCTGAATAACCTTATCTGACCATCGTCCTCCATCCGAATACCATAACGATGTTAAACTATGTGGACTTCAATGTGAGGCTATAACAACAGGTTGTTGGACTGTTGTTAAACAGCGATGTTATCCAACTTGAAGACTACTTTGCCATCCTCTGAATAGACTACTGTCCGGATTGCGATAATGCTTGGGTTGATGTACAGCATGAATCTGGTATTTGTGACTACGGTGACCTGTATTTCTTTGAGTCTCCATGTTTTCTTAGGATTTTTGGTTGTCCCTGGTGTGACACGTATGATGAAGAACTGATGGCAGAAACTGAAGCCTTTAGTTTTTCAGACTCCGCTTTTGATGGTTATTAGGTTTTGTTTGTTTAAATGGTTGTTTTATTTTGGGGAATGTAACCGGTACAGGTACTCAGTTATTATTTTGTTTTGTGTTATGTTTTAAGTATCGTTTGATACTTAGTTTTGTTTTGTGTTATGTTTTAAGTCTCACTTTGATACTTGGTTTGTTTTAAGTATCGTTTGATACTTAGTTTTGTTTTGTGTTATGTTTTAAGTCTCGCTTTAATACTTGGTTTGTTTTAAGTATTATTCGATCCTGAGTTTTATTTTATGCTATGTTTTAAGTATTGCTTTGATACTTAGTTTTGTTTTGTGTTATGTTTTAAGTATTGCTTTGATACTTAGTTTGTTTTAAGTATTGTTTGATATTTAGTTTTGTTTTGTGTTATGTTTTAAGTATCACTTTGATACTTTATTAGTTTTACCAAAGTGTATCGATTGATATCTTTGATTAGTTTTGTTCATACCAGACATGAACAGATTTGTGTATTCAAAGACCACCTGTTTCTATGATAGAAGAGGCAGACTTCAACAGACAGAATTTCAATATAGTTAATTGAATGGTTACTTCTTTGTTCCTCAGTAAACTCTCAAAGCCTCCTTTAGTTCTCAGCTCTCGCCTCCTCTCTTGAAGAGCAGGCCACCTACCAACTATCGTATCTGTTACTGATAACGTGATTAGTACCTTGCGAACACGTTACACCAAAGGACTATCTTCAATTCACGAACCTATTCCAAGAAGAGGAAGCTAGGAGTTACTACCTTGTAGACCAGGAATTGATCACGAAATTCAGCTGGACAAAGTCGAGAAGACGGGAAAAATAAAAGAGATTCCCTACAAGAAGTTATACCCGCTAAGAGAAGCAGAGCTCGAAGCACTTAGAAAGTATGTCCAGTAAAACCTAAAGTGAGGATGGATCAGAGACTCCTTCGCATCAGGAGGATCTCCAATACTATTCGTCAAAAAGAAAGATGGAAAAATGAGACTTTGTGAGGACTACAGAGCCCTCAATTCGGTTACCAAGAAAGATCGATATCCACAAACCTTAATTAGAGAGGCACTGGATAGACTATAGTCAGCAAAATACTTCACCAAACTTGACATCAAGGATGCATACCACAATATACACATCAAGGTAGGAGACGAATAGGAGACTACATTCGCCTCAAGATACAGGATGTTCGAATACATGGTTATGCCTTTCAGGCTAACCAATGCACCGGCTTTATTCCAAAGATGGATCAACAGGGTACTCAATAAATACCTCGATATATGTTGTATCGTATACTTAGACAACGTACTCATCTACTCAGAAAACATGCAACAGTACCAGAAGGATATCAGCAATATCATGGCTGCAATACAAGAATCAGGAATGAAAATCAAACCTACAAAATGCGAATTCCATAAAGAAGAAATGGAATACCTTAGATTTATCATCAATCGAAGCGGGGTCAAGGTCGACCCAGTCAAAATGGCAGCAATATGGGATTGGGCCAAACCAAACAACAAAACAGATATTCAATACTTTATGGAATTCTGCAACTTTTATTGAAGATTCATAGAGGGATTTAGCAGGCTTGCAAAACCACTCTATAACCTAACAAAGAAAGACAAGATATGGGAATGGGGAGAAACGGAACAGAAAGCGTATGATGCAATACGAACGCATCTAACATCGGTACTCATACTCGTTCATTTCAACCCAAACCGAAGGACAATAATCGAAATGGACACCTCAAAATATGTGTGCTGAGGCATACTATCGCAACAATGCGAAGAGCAAAAATGGAGGCTAGTATCTTACTGATCCAAGACAATGACTCCCGCAGAGTGCAACTACGACGTTGCAAATGAAGAACTCTTAGCGATAGTTCAAGCATTAAAGGAATGGAGGAGATACATTCTGAACAACAACTATCCAGTCCGAGTTCTAACTGACCATAAGAATCTGGTCTCGTTCATGACTACGAAAGAACTAAACAACTGCCAAATAAGTTGGATGGAACACCTCAGCAAATACAACTTCAAAATTGAATACCGATCAGGCAAAGAGAGCGGAAAGCCAGATGCTCTTACAAGGATTGGAAGCGACAAACCACAAACAAAAGAAGATGAAAGAATCAAATAAAAAACAAGAATACTATTACCAAAAACCTACTTTGAGGTAGTGGAGGTTATCCAGTTTACGTCAAAGAAGGAAAGAGAAATTGAGAAGGCAAACGAAAGAGACAAAACAATTCAGGCAATAAGAGAAGCATTGAAAGAAGGAAAAAAGGAGATGAAAGGAATTGCTCTGAGTTTATGACAATGGAAGGATGGAAATATGTGGTACAATGGAAAACTATAGATTCAGGAAAAAGAAGAGATAAGGACAGACATCATACGACAATACTACGATATTTGAATGGCAGGACATGGAGAAATGGCTAAAACTACGGAATTCATCACGAGGTCATTCTATTGGCCAGGAATGCATGAAGATGTCAAATGATATGAAAAAACTGCGACATATGTCAAAGGACGAAAACGGCTAAACACGCACCATATGGATTACTAAAATCGAACGAAGTTTCAGAACGACCATGGGAAACAATTACTTTAGATTTCATCACAGACCTACCGGTATCGGAAAATTGTGATAGCATCCTGGTCATGGTGGATTATCTGGCCAAAATGAGTCATTTCATTCCAGTCAGAAAAGATATCAACACAAGGGATTTTATACAAACATTCTTCCGAGAAGTCTTTCGACTTTAGACCTTCCGAAGAATATCATTACCGACTGCGGAACACTATTCATATCACGACTGTGGAAGAAAGTAACCAGAGAAATGGGGATACAAAACAGGCTGAGTACCGCATTTCAGCTGCAAATGGATGGACAAATGGAACGGGTAAACACAATACTCAAACAATATTTATGGACCTACGTCAATTATCAACAGGATGATTTGTACAAACTGCTATCAATAGCCGAATTCGTATACAACAATGGAAAGCAAGAAATGATCGGCACGACACCTGTCTTCGCAAATTACGGACAGCATCCACACAGTCAGACCAGGTATCATACGATTAATGGTATAATACCGGACAAAACAGATATGGGAAAACTACACGAGACATTACAATATGAAATGTGTTAAGCACAACAACGGCAAAAAGAACAATATGATAAGCACCGAAGACCAGATCTGAACATACAACTGAGAGATATGGTATAGCTAATACCACGCAATATCCATACGACAAGACCATCAAAGAAATTGGACTACAAGAAAATTTGACCATTCAGGATACTGGAAAGGGTGGGCAGCCGAGCTTATAAACTTGACCTTCCACCCTCGATGCAAATATACAACACATTCCACATCTCACTCCTTGAATTACACGATAACAAATTTCCCTCACAAACAATTATTCCTCCTCCTCTGATCAAACTCGATGGAGAACCAGAATATGAGCGCGACAAAATAATCGATTGTCGCTTCTTCCATGGTTACTTCCAATATAAAGCCAAGTGGACAGGATATTTGACTAAACATGATAAAACTTGGTACTTTACATACAACTTCGTATACACACAAGATGCCATCTCAACCTTCCACCAGTGATATCCAGGCAAGCCCGACTCAGGTAACAATCACGTTCAACTAAGATAAAGGCTAGGGGAAGGCTCCCATGCCATTGCAACCACACAAGGGCAGGGACGATAGCCCCTGTCAAACCATACCGACCAGCCCCAAATACTCATTCATTGAGCTGACCTACGAAGAACTCATAGAAAGGAAAAAACAAGCACAGCATAACACCATGTCATGGACGGTATGCTACGACAATGGATGTCCCACACACTACGGGGACAAGGAAGGCTCAGGATGGTTCCCGAGATAATACAAAAAGTTTAGTCCGTACCCGAACCATGCCCTGAAGCACTGGAAACAGTGCTTCAACAACACATGCAAGATGCCCAGGATGAAGAAAATCTCTGCGGGATACTATCCACAGAAGGATGGGACAAAGAAAGAGTTGGAAGAAAAAGATGCCAGGGTATGGCAGAGAGCTAGGGCCTCGAGGATGAGGCCCAGGGAGGGGAGAGCCCAAAACTCATCGACGGAAACGGAACAGGATGCCAGGAGCTTATACGGGCAAATCCGAAGACTTCAGGAATAACTTGGTGACGCCGAAGCCACTATTTCAGCAAACGACAAAACGATCTCAGAGCTATGACAGCTGAACGATGTTCAGAGGCACATGATCGAGATGGCGAACCTCACCTTGGAAATGGTGAGGGTAAGATGGAGGGAAGCAGACGACAAGTTCAAGAAGCTTTGGAGGTCCATACACTTCGCAGGCCAGGAACTATTGAAGCTTGCCAAAAGAGCCTGATGGGACTCAGGCTTAGGGGGAGAGGAGCTAATATCATGAATGTGGCTTGGTGAGGAAAAGGTTTTCATGTGACACATGATTATGAGTTACAGGTATGTTATTGTTTCACACATATGACTCATTCAAGTCATATAATTTGTTATGTGTGGAATTTGTGATGCTTTCGCACATGGCTCAAATATGAGTCATGAAAAGTACACTGGACAAGTATGCCTTGCAAGTGCGCCTGGTGAGTATGCCTTACAAGTGTGCCTTATGGGTATGCCTTGCGCATATGATTTATATTTCGCACATGACCTCATTATGAGGTCATAGGTTTCACGCATATGACTCAGTCGAGTCATATGAGTTGTTTGTTATGTTATGATTGGTTTATGAGTTTTTGCACATGACCTCACTATGAGGTCATGGGTTTTGAGCATGTGACCACTTTGGTCATATGACTAGTTTGTTATGATTTGGTTTTGCACATGTGACCACTTTGGATCACAAGACTACAGGCAGGAAGAATACTATATAAGGAGGCCAATGCGGCTGAGGAGGATTGGTTCTTCACGCTTTGTTCTAAGTACTTTTCCTCCTTCTTTCACCCCGTGTTAGATGTGAAGGTTCAGTGATGATCCAATCAGAGCCCTTAATTTCTATCTCACGAGAGGCTTCAAGTCTTTAACTTCGAATACCTTTTGGGGGCTTTGTTATTCTACCTCCTTCTACATTTGCTGGAAGTCCTTTCTTCCTTCTTCTTATCCCTTCGGTTGTTCACTACGGTCACCTCCTTACGGTCGCAATGGCTAAGCAAGCTTCTGCCCCATCCACCACGTCCACTCTATGTTCTTTATTGGTTCAGTCTTGTACCATCGAGAAGAACTTCACCTTCAGTATCATATCTCCATCCTTTCTCGGTGATTTTATCATGCTGAGAAAGAGATATCTACCTTGTCAGCTACCCTAGCCTCTGAAGGCGATACAGTTTGCGGTTTGGTCACGATTCCGGCGGCTGAAGCTTCTATAGTTATCCCCTCTTCACCAGTCTCCTCGGTCACTTCGGTTATTATGGTGGTCTCAGTTGAGAGGGGTGGGCTAGACTCGGACAATTCTCAGAGTCCAGTGGAAGAGCTCCATCGTGGGAATGTTGTGCCGCCGGTTTTCCCGGCCAGTCCTGCAGCTTCAGTTATAAATGGTAATGTGGGTGGACCAGTTCCTGATTCGTCAGGTCTAGTTGAAGCACTTGCTCCTGGTATGGGTGGTGTAACGTGTTCGCAAGGTGCTATTCACGTTATCGGTAATTGAAATGATAGTTGGCAGGTGGCCTGCTCTTCCAGAGAGGAGGCGAGAGCTGAGAGCTAAAGGAGGCTTCGGAGGTGTACTGAGGAACAAAGAAGTAACCATTCAACCAAGTATATTAAAATACTGTCTGTCGAAGTCTGCCTTTTCTATTGTAGAAACAGGCGGTCTTTAAATACACAAATCTGTTCATGTCTAACATGAACGAAACTAATCAAAGGTATTAATTGATACTCTTTGGTAAAACTCCTTAAGTATCAAAACGATACTTAAAACAAAACATAAAACAAAACCAAGTATCAAACAATACTTAAAACAAACCAAGTATCAAAGCGATACTTAAAACAAAACATAAAACGAAACCAATAACCGAGTACCAGTACCGGTTACATTCCCCAAAACAAAACAACTGTTTAAACAAATAAAACCTAATAATTATCAAAAGCGGATTCCGAGAAACTTATGGCCTCAGTTTCTGCAAGAAATTCTTCATCATAAGTATCATACCAGGGGCAGGAAGAAACCCTAAGGAAACACTTAGACTCAAAGAAATGTAAATCACAGTAGTCACAAATACCAGATTCGCGTTGTACTTGAACCCAAGTGTGATCGCAATCAGGACAGTAATCTATTCAGAGGATTTCGAAATAGTCTTCAAGTTGGATAGTATCGCGGTTCAACAACAGTCCAACAATCTGTTGTTGCAGCCTCACATTGAGCTCCACATAGTTTCACATCGTTATGGTATTCGGATGGTGATTGGTGACTAGATAAAGTTGTCGAGAGCCTGCTCCATAGCTTGATTCTCCTCATCGCTGCTTTCAAATTTCGACTCAAAGTATGGTGCCCAAAATCCATCTCTAGCTTCGAGTTCTGCATGCCATCGCTCAGTTTCTGGCATTGTAAGTGTCCAGCACATGGAGATATAATTGATTGTTGGGGGGAGAGATTCGTTTGGCATGTTGTCTTTCCACCATCTGTTCACCATATCCATAGCGTGCTCAAGCCCTTCCAGTGGTTCCCAACTGTTTTCGCTCGTTGGATATCCTTTCCATTTGACTAGGAACTGATCATTTCCATGCCAAAGGCAGAGGTCTCTGATTTCTTCAACTTCCCATTCATCTTTTTTATTGATGATGATAGGTACAGGCCGAGAGTGGGTTCTTTCAGGGAACTTGGAGTCGTCATTTGGATGGAATCGCTTGACAGCTGAGGCGTGAAAGACTGCAGTATTGCGGCGATATATGCGTCCATCCATCTGGACAATGTAGTTCTCTGTATGCTCGTCAAAGGATATGACTTTGAAGGGTCCTCGCCATCAGGGTTGCAGTTTCTTGCTACGTCCAACATTGGTTATGAACAAGTTTCCATGTACTATGAGCATATCACCTGGTAGAATAGGGACATGTTTGCGTCGTCGCTTCTGAGCAGTGGTGGTGCTTCGGAATCGGGCAGCTTTAACAGCTTGGAAGGCATCATTCCGAATTGCTTGATGGCGGTTTAGATGATCGTCGGAGGCAGGGACTGAGGAGTTCTTAAATAGTGTTGTAGGTAGGAGGGGGTATTGGCAGCCAAAAACTGCCTTGTATGGTGATATTCCCAAGGTGTCTGAAAATCCGGCATTGATATATGCAGCGAGCTCAACAAGGGCTAGTTCCCAGTTGGTTTGCCCTTCATTGATCATGTTCCCAATTCCGGTCTTAACTTCGCGGATTTTTCGTTCTGCTTGGCCATTAGTCTCATGGTGTTCAGAGGCAGCCATAATGTGGTTTATTCTGAGAGAGGTCAAGGTTTGCTTCCAGAATCTGGCGGTAAAGCGGGGATCAGCATCACTGACAATAGATAAGGGGTACCCATGGGGGGTAAACAGGTATCGTTGAAGGTTATTCCAGGTGTCTTTGGAGGAATCGGTAAGCTACATTGGTATGAGCCATGTGTATCCCGAGAATCGATCCACAGCTACCAAGATGGTGCCATATCCAGCGGATTTATTCAATGGTCCTGCGAAATCGATGGCATATGATTCGAATATTTCACATGGTAGTTGGAGGGTCTGTACTTTTCCTTCAGGTAGTTGTGTTCGCTTCTTGTTTGCCTGGTAGAGTTCACATTGTTTGACAAAATTGGGGAAATCCTTGCGCATCTCAGGCCAGTAAACATATTCTGAAGCATATTGAAGGTTGTGGTCCGCACTGTGGTGTCCTTTGTTGTGAATCTCGGATATAACATATTCTCTAATAGTCATTCCATTGAACATATGGCCTTTTGGTATGTATAGGCAATGTTCACCATAACGGGTACTGGTATAGACCATTCCAGCAGATATGTTGTAGGGTGCAAGATCTCCATGCCTGGAGCTATACATGGCTTTAAAATCGATTGGGTCATGGCGATATCCTACTATCATTTGGCTTCGAAAAGAGGAGGTTAATTCTTCTGTGGTTGATCTAACATCCCATTCATCCTCAATCAAGGATCCTCTTGTTGATTCGATAGGGGCATCCTCCTCCTCAAAGGTTTCATAGAGTTGCTGGCGATGCTCGGGAATAGTAGGAGGTATGACTGAGACAATGGTTTCATTGTTGTATACTCGTAAGGGTCCACTATATAGTGGTCGTGAATCGATTATGGGAGGAGAGGATGGCGGGGCTGACTGTGGGGGGTGTAAATAGGATATTACATCCACGTAGGCTACTGCTTGTTCGTGTTCTTCAAGATCTTGGTATCGTGGTGGAGCAGGATTAAGGATATGAGGAGATTTGGTTGACTCATTTTCATTGATCATCTCTTCTGCTCCTTCTGCGGTGTCGAAGTTGGTGTCTTTGGAATCATCAGCAGGCATATAGTACGGTCGCTGGTATCTGTTTCCGAACTTAATCTCAGTCTGGTGAAAAGGGTAGGTGTTGTGGTAACAGTAGGACCAGTGGAGTCTGCTTTGTTCAAGCTCGTGAGGAGGTGTGCTGCGGAGCATGCAATTGTCTTTCCATACTTTATCAAGGTTTTTTCCTCGTTCCGTTCTGGCAGCGCTGTACATGGTGTAAGAGAAAGAATTGGAGGGAGTGGTAGAACTGGCAGTAGCCATCGATGGTTCTTGTTCATAGGAGGTGTCGTCAGGGCTGTCTTCGCTTTGTCTTGTGTGGTCATGAACAAAAGGAGGATCTGCGAAATCTTGGTTCTCATATAGGCTGGAGAGAGCATCAGCTAAATAGTTTGTTCTTCCAGGGGTATAGATGATTTTTGCATCGTATTTGCTGATTTCACCTATCCATCTTGTTCTTCTCCTTCCACGTATTCTTTCTGTTTTAAGATTACTGAGCGGTTGGTGGTCGGTAACAATAGTGAAGGTATTGCCCATCAGGATGTGGTTGAAGGCGGCAAGAGCATCAATCACAGCAAGGGCTTCCTTGTCTGTTGTTCCATAGTTCATCTGTGAATTAGTGAACTTCCTGCTGTGTATTGCCGCCGGTCTTGGTGTTTTATGGGAGGCCCCTTGCCCAACCCATGCTCCAACTCCAACATCCGATACATCAGTAATTAGCCATATCGGTTCTGGTTTACTATAGTCGATAGGTTGAATAACGTTGGCGTTCTTAATTAACTCCTTGATGTTGGTAAAGGCTTGGTCATGAGTGGGGGTCCAGACAAATTCTGCATTGCGAGTAAGGTCTGTGAGCGGCGCTGTCACAGTGGCATGGTGTGGTAGGAACTGGGAAATATAGTTGACTAGTCCTAGGAATTGCATGAGTTCCTTTTAATTCCGGGGTGTCGACCATTCCGTTAAACAGGCTATTTTTCCAGGGGCTGCATGTATTCCTTCATCATCTATAACATGTCCTAGTATATCGAGTTTATTGGCAAACAGGATTGATTTGTTTCTGCTAGCGTAGAATTAGCTTCCCTTAGTTTGGTACAAACCAAACCTATATGGTAGGCGTGTTCTATTTCGGTGTTCGAGAAGATGAGAATATCATCAATGTAGACCCAAACAAAATGGTGGAGGTATTCGCTTAGGAGGTTTTCCATAATTCGCATAAAGGTGGCAGGCGCATTCATATCACCTTGCAACATAACTCGGCTAATGAAACTTCCGAAGGGTGTTTTGAAACTGTTGTAGCGTTCGCCTTCTGGATCTAACCTTGTTTGGAAGTAGGCATCGCTTAGGTCAATCTTACTTTGGAATCTAGCCCGTCCAACTGCATTTAGGATCTGGGTTTGGTTTGGGATAGCGGAGCTGTCCATAACCGTGTTTTCGTTCCGTAGCTTGAGGTCAACCAAGGGGCGAATTCTTTTGCCATCTGCTTTGGGTTGAACAAACATAGGAGTGGCACCTGGGGCTTCTGCCCAGTAGATGACTCCTCTTCTTTGTTGTTGGTTGATCCAATCACACAGTGGACCTTTGTATGCGTCAGGGATTGAATAGGTAGGTTGGTTCTTGAGATTAGAGGGGTCTCGGAGGCGAATGTGGTGGTTCACCTCTCTCATAGGCGGTAGTTCTTCGGGTATTTGATCAGGGAAAATATAGGAGTAATCATCCAATAGTCGTTGGGCAGTTGCTTCACAGACTGCAGCTCGGTACTCTCTGCTTGTTGGCTTGCATGAGACTCTGACCTTCTGCTCTGGGAAATAGAGGGTTGATTCCCCACACCTGATTATAGCTTTGTGGCGGTTCAGGAATGGCATACCTATTAGGACATCGTATTTGGCTAAATTTCCAACCAGCATTTCCTGGGGGGGTAGGACTGCAGAACCAAGTCGAATAGTCGCACTACAGGTTTTATGGCTTGTGGATCGTGATCCCTTTACTGCCATATTGACTGGTATGGGTTGGTTAAGGTCTCGAGTTGGGAGTCCATGGACAGAGATAAAGGCATTACTGATCATATCTCTTCCAATTGTGCCAGTGTCGAATAGGACTCGAGCCTTTTTGCCATTGATCAGGATAGTACCTTCCAGGGCGGTGTGTGCTTTGAATGTAGCCGGAGGTCGGACACTGTTGCATTCCACATCGATATATCTGATATGGATCTCTTCATATTCGTTAGATTGGGTATTATTGCTTTCAACATTGTTGGCCGATGCCTCTTGCTTAATTGCCTTTTCTTTCCCTTTCTTCGTAGGACAGTTCTTTGCCATGTGTCCTGTTTTTCCACATTCAAAACATTCTCTGTTTTGCCATCTCAATTCTTTTGGAGGATTTTGTTTTCTTCTTGAAAACTCGTGGGGTATCGTCTTCAGAGTTGCTGGAGGCTTTGTGCCGTGGCTGGCTGTTCCTACTAGAGGATATCTGTGTTTTGGAGGCCTTGGTCTCATGGAGAATGGCGTCCTTTCGTTCTGCTCTTGCAATTATTACTGCAATATCATCGCCGTCTTCCTCCAGTGGTTCTACTTCTCGCCGGAGGGTAGGGTGGATGGTGTCATAGAATCGTCGCTTCAGGATGTATTTGGAGATACTTCCTCTCTCCATTCGGTCCTTATACATCATTAGGTCCGTAGCCACATCGGTGATTCGCTTGACATGCATTCCGTTAACTTGCTGGAGCTGGTTGACTTTGTTGTATAGGAGGTCTTTGGTTATAGAGGATTGGAATCGTCCTTTCAGGTAATCGAGGACTATAGTTCCTCTTAATCTTACATTCCCGCCATATTCCTTATAGCATTGGTGGTATGCATCGGTTGCCTTTCCTTCGCAGAATGATCCAATGATAAGTCCGGTTGTAGGGTCTTCCACATCTTTTCCTTGTAAGAGTAGGAAGTGTGAGAGTTCTGTTGCCCATCAGTCAAAAGCTTCATGTTTGAGGTCTTTTCCTTCTCCTGTGAACTTTGCTGGGAGGTGGAGTTTAAACTTAAGGGGTTCAAATGCTGCAGGTACCTCCTCTTCTTCAGGCCAAGCCCGAGATTTTCCTCCTCCAGAAGGCTCTCCTCCTGTGCTTGCCATGTCTGATTCGCTACTGAATTCGGGGTCGATTGGTGGATCAAAGGCAGCCTTCTTTGCTGGAGTAGAAGGGAACTCTCCTCGAGGTTGTGTATCTTCCGTGTTTGCCGGATCGCCTGGCTCTTTAGCAGAGCGCTGGGGTTGTTTCTTTCTTGTAAGGTCTTGCCGTGGGATTTGCTTCCCACTCCTGGTCATCAAAGAGTCTATCTTGGATTTGAGACGAAGCCGAATATGCCGTGATTCTGCCGCCTCTCTCCACTATCGTTCTAAGGTGGATATCGATAGGTTGATCAGGCTTAAATCTGGGGACAGGTTCTTAACCACTTGCTGAGGTTAAAAAAATGTAATGTGTTCGCAAGGTACTATTCACGTTATCAGTAATTGATACGATAGTTGGCAGGTGGCCTGCTCTTCCAGAGAGGAGGCGAGAGCTGAGAACTAAAGGAGGCTTCGAGGGTGTACTGAGGAACAAAGGAGTAACTGTTCAACCAAGTATATTGAAATACTGTCTGTCAAAGTCTGCCTTTTCTATCGTAGAAACAGGCGGTCTTTAAATACACAAATCTGTTCATGTCTAGCATGAACGAAACTAATCAAAGGTATCAATTGATACTCTTTGGTAAAACTCCTTAAGTATCAAAACGATACTTAAAACAAAACATAAAACAAAACCAAGTATCAAACGATACTTAAAACAAACCAAGTATCAAAGCGATACTTAAAACAAAACATAAAACAAAACCAAGTATCAAACGATACTTAAAACAAACCAAGTATCAAAGCGATACTTAAAACAAAACATAAAACAAAACCAAGTATCAAACGATACTTAAAACAAACCAAGTATCAAAGCGATACTTAAAACAAAACATAAAACAAAACCAAGTATCAAACGATACTTAAAACAAACCAAGTATCAAAGCGATACTTAAAACAAAACATAAAACAAAACCAATAACCGAGTACCCGTACCGGTTACAGGTGGGGTAGATCCTAGTATGGTAACACCAGCCGTGGTAATATTACCCCCTTCGGGATGGCAGGTGCCTGAGTCCTCTGTGGCTGAGCCCGTAGCTAGTCAGGGTAATGCCTTTAGTAGCATCCCTCCTGTGGCAGTGGGTGGTGATGAGGGTGGCCCATCCACTCCTGTTGCTAGACCTGCACCCGAGAGTGGGAAGAGAAAGAGAAACATAAAGCGCTGGGTCAAACAAGACCAGACCTCACATGTACCGCTTGTCTCCGACTCGGAAGTGTCATCACCTTCGCTGGTATGCTATCGCAAACCAGCTACTACAGAGTCCACAGTGGGTTCGGCGCCTGCAGAGCGAGCTGAGGAGTTGGAGGAGGAGTTGAATACCTGGGCATATTCGGTCAAGTGCTGACGACTTGGGGACTATATCATCCTGGCTGCTTCCGTCGAAGTTTTTGAGCTGTGCTGCCGATGTGGTGCCCCCCTGATTATCACAAACGTGGCTTGGCATGAAAAAGCTTTTCATGTGACACATAGTTATGAGTCACAGGTGTGTTATTGTTTCAGACATATGACTCATTCAAGTCATATGATTTGTTATATGTGGGATCTGTAATGCTGTTGCACATGACTCAAATATGAGTCATAGGACATGCGTCTGGTGAGTATGCCTTGTGAGTATGCCTTGTGGGTAAGCCTTGCGCATATGATTTATGTTTCACACATGACCTTGTTATGAGGTCATGGGTTTCACACATATGACTCAGTTGAGTCATATGACTTGGTTATTGTGTTATGATTGGTTTATGAGCTTTTGCACATGACCTCGCTACAAGGTCATAGGTTTTGAGCATGTGACCACTTTGGTCATATGACTAGTTTGTTATGATTTTGTTTTGCACATGTGACCACTTTGGGTTACATGACTATGGGTGGGAAGAATACTATATAAGGAGGCCAATGCGGCTGAGGAGGATAGGTTCTTCACGCTTTGTTCTAAGTACTTTTCCAACTTATTACTTTAACGAATATAAAACACCTTTACGATCTTTATCTTTATTGCAACGTTATTGTCATGCCAAGGAAAGTTCTTCACGAAGAAGAGTTAGAGAAAGCTTACGATAGGCATCTCCGATAGAAGACAAAGATCTTGTATTATCAGTAAAGTAGGCAAAGGACTAGCACTATCGTAAGACAAAAGAAGACGAAGTAAGAGAAGAGAAGTATCGTTCCCCGTCACCAAGAACTAACCATCTGAGGAGGGATCGTTATACTGATTCTCTACAATAGTTCGTACCTCCTTAGCTAGGGAGCCCTCGCCCTGTAAGTCAGCTTTCCCTCGGGTCTACGCGCTTGGGTATTGGGTATTTCTTTTGTTTTGGGAATGGGAAGGGGTGCTGGAGTGGTCGGTGGAGTGTCCTGAGATCATTGAGTGGGGCCACTCAGGCGGGCTTCTACTGTGGAGGAGGATATCATGGGGTCACATTTAGGTGACGGTTGTGGATTTTTGTATTTTGTACGGAATACTTTGCTAGTGGGTAGGCTGAGCTGAGGAGGACTTTTCTTTACCGTTGATGGCTTTGTATTTAGTGTTCGTGTTGGGGCATGGCGTGGGCATGTTTGAGGTATAGGATTGGAGGTTTAGTTAGTCTGTAGTTAGTGGTATCCAGGATGTGACAATCTGGAGGCCTTGCCCTGGGGCTCATCGTATATCAGTGTTGGCTGTACGAGTTTGAATAAAATTAGATTGAATTCTAAGACTCTGTTTGGCGGGAACGGAACTGGTCCGTTCCCCCATACAAACGACCGTTTCCTTCCGTTTCGAAACGGTTGGAGTAAATCCAGTGTTTGGTAATGTAGAAAAACAAGAACCGTTCCATTCCAAAGTGGATCTTGGCAACCAGGTTTGCAACAGTAGCTGGTCCCCCACTTAGGCTAGTTTTGTATTAAAAAAATTTTGTAATGTATAAAGACATCTTAATTAAAAATAATAACCAGATTATTCCCTATACATCATATTTTCCACTGGCACCTCCGAAAACAACTCATACACCTCCAAGATGGCATCTCACCCCAATATGAGCACAATTCATACAGCCATAATTCAAAGACGGATTCATATTGCAATTACCTCTGCTCTCTATTCTCATCTATTCCTCTCTAAAGAACCTGTTCATACATCTATTCGAACTGGAATGATTTATACTGCTGAAATCCTGCAAGCACATCCTCGTCGTGCTCTAGAGGTTATTCGTATGCCAATTACAACATTGTTAGACCTTTGAGACTGGGTAATTGAGAGGGGATTACTGGTGTCTACACGTCAAGTAGCTGTGGAAGAACAACTTGTATTGTTTTTATAGATTATTGGACATGGAGCTACAAATAGGAAAGCTCAGGAACACTTTCAGCATAGTGGAGAAACAATTTCACGGTTAGTATTAATTGCACTATAATATTTATATATGAAATGTTTATTATTCTAATTATTTTACAGCTATTTTCATCAAGTTCTAAAGGCTCTCCTGCCTCTGTATGAAGCATTTGTACATCTTCCACCAAACAATATTCCTGCAAAAATACGGAAAAATTGGGAAAAGATGTCCAATTTTAAGAATGTTCGTGGAGCAATCGATGGGACACACATTTTGGCCCATGTCCCACGAAACCAGCAGGGTCCCTATCGTAACCGGAAAGGTACCCTCTCGCAAAATGTTCTTGTTGGATGCAGCTTGGATATGTACTTTTTCTATGTATGTTCTGGCTGGGAGGGTTCAGCCAATGATGCTCAAGTATTAGAAAATGCTGTGATTCATGGATTTCCAAGACATGAAAATACAGTTTATCTTGCAGATGCAGGATATAGTCTTCGTCCTTGGTTTTTAACACCATACCATACCGTACAATATCATCTGCGGGAGCAAGTACAAGCTCATTTACGTCCACGAACTAAGGAAGAGCTTTTCAACCTACGTCATGCTCAGTTACGAAATGTTATTGAACATATCTTTGGAGTTTCACAGAAGAGGTTTCAAATTCTCAATACAGCTCCAGAGTTTGACCTTACCACACAAGCTCAACTTATATTGGTAGTTTGTGCATTACATAACTTTATTTGACACCGGGCAAATGGAGAGGAGGATCAATTTTACCAGGATGCTGATTCATCCTTGGAAAACATCAATCACTCTGAGGAATCAAATCCAAGTTATGAGGAGGAGGATGAAGGAAATGTTAGAGATGCACAAGATATGGGAGAGATGAAACAAGATCGAGACAAACGTGCATCACAAATGTGGCTTGATTATGTACAATACCAAAACCAGTCGCAGTAGACTAACTGCTGTAGAATTCCTAGGCCTTGTAACGTACTATTTGACCTCTTAACCAAAGCTCCTGATCTTCACCTTCCTCTAATGCTAAAAACACTTCTGCCTTAACTGGGTTCTCAAAAAGCTCATATCCAGTAACAATATCTTGTGTTAACCACCCTGGTCTTCATTTATACTTTTGTTGAAGCTTTGATACAGCTTGCTGAACAACTGATTGGGATGCTGCAATAGTAATTAGTGTAGTGGCCATCCCTTCAACAGCAGTGATCAGCTGTTCAGAAACACTCCTTGGAGGTTGTCGAATATGTCCCAGTGGTGCTAGCCTTCTCCGCTTATGTTGATGAGGACTTGTATCTGAGCTGGTCTGCTCTGGATCAGCCTGAGTTGCTAGATCTGACCTAAGGGGCGAAGGAATCATGATTTGTTGTAATTTTGTATGGCCAGGATAGATTGCATGACCACCTGTTGCTTGAACTCCCTCCATGATTTCCGCCAACTCAATTGCATTTGCAAGTGGTTTGTCACGAAACTCTCGTATTCCAGGCAGTTTTTTTATTTCTTCCTCCCATACTTCATCTGGTGCAGTAACCGCACCAGTCTTAAGATCAACACCAAAACCACTCAAATCTTTCAACCTGGTCCACATCTTCCATTTTTTCGTCAAGGTCTCCAATTTGCCTTGACATCTCTCACCTGTTACAGGAGCCCCAGGTCCAGCAATCAGAAGAACTGTCTCAGCAATCTCATCTCAAACTTCCATCTTTAGCCCATTATCAGATCGTTTTCCAGTCCTAATAGCTTGAACTAGGTCTCGCAACAACACAGATGTCATTTCAGGAGACCATTCAACTGGACGCCGGCGAGGCTTGCGGGTTTTCTGCTTGCTTCCCATAAAGGAGGAAGGTACTTCACAGGGGTCTAGAACACGAATTTCGGATAAACTTTCTGAAGAAAATGTTAGAACTTATCATAGTAACTATAGTGATATTTAACTTACCTTCAATCTCGCAGGAGTGGTTAGAACACTCAGGTTGATGCCCACTTGGTAGTATACATGCAGTATTTTGACTTGCAGTAGTATCTGAGTCTAACTGTATTGATTGAGTCTTATCGCTCAAGGTTTGTGTATTCAAAAGTGAACTACTATTTTAAATTAGTAAACAATTATGATAAGTATGGTGAAAGTGGTAACACACTGGTATTGAGGAGAATGCTCGTCCATCTTGGTATCTGTGAATAAGTTGAAACCTCTTTAGAGAAGGGAGAAGTTTTCACGAATGTTAAGATAAGATAGTTTTTTTTGTACAGGAGACTGAGAGATTTGCACATAATATAGAATTTATTTCATTAGTTTACAAGAAAAAGAAAAAAGCAGATTTATTAGGGTATGGTATTCAAAATTACTCTGCCCTATAGAGTGTTGCCAGGTGTAACCGGTACGGGTACTCGGTTATTGGTTTTGTTTTATGTTTTGATTTAAGTATCGTTTGATACTTGGTTTGTTTTAAGTATCGTTTGATACTTGGTTTGTTTTAAGTATCATTTGATACTTGGTTTTGTTTTATGTTTTGTTTTAAGTATCGTTTGATACTTGGTTTGTTTTAAGTATCGTTTGATACTTGGTTTGTTTTAAGTATCGTTTGATACTTGGTTTTGTTTTATGTTTTGTTTTAAGTATCGCTTTGATACTTAAGGAGTTTTACCAAATGGTATCAATTGGTACCTTTGATTAGTTTTGTTCATGCTAGACATGAACAGATTTATGTATTTAAAGACCGCCTGTTTCTACAATAGAAAAGGCAGACTTCGACAGACAGTATTTCAATATACTTGGTTGAACGGTTACTTCTTTGTTTCTCAGTACACCCTCGGAGCCTCCTTTAGTTCTCAGCTCTCGCCTCCTCTCTGGAAGAGCAGGCTACCTGCCAACTCTCGTACCTTTTACCGATAACGTGATTAGCACCTTGCGAACACGTTACACCAGGGGTTAAAAAAAATTCTCAATTGAAGGTAAGAGAAACCGTTTCGAAACAGAAGTGCTCCATTTCACCTGTTGCAACCATTTTGAAATGGACCGTTCCTGAACGGTTCCGTTCCCGCCAAACAGAGCCTAAGTACTTTTCCTACTTATTATTTTAACAAATATAAAACATCTTTACGATCTTTATCTTTATTGCAATGTTATCGTTACGCCGGGGAAAACTCTTCACGAAGAAGAGTTAGAGCAAGCTTACAATAGGCATTTTCAATAGAAGACAAAGGTCTTGTACTATCGGTAACATAGGCCGAGGCCTAGTACTATCATAAGACTAAAGAAAGAAGCAGGAGAAGAAGAGAAGTATCATTCCCCATCGCCAAGAACTAACTATCCAAGGAGGGATCATTATACTAGGTAACAGGGCTTTGGTAGTTATCTGGTATTGATAACCATTCCTACAATTACACCACATTTCCTCACCTAGTTGTAACATTCTAACAAGTCTATTGGCTTCTTCAGTGGTATTTTTTAGGAGTTCTAAACTCTTCTAGTTATCATATAGTAGATGAGAATGCATTGGTTCTTCATAGAAATCCTCTAACATTCAATATCATATCTTTGTGCGAAAATGTCCTATTACCTATGATCTATACCAAAGATATCCCAAACTTGAAGCCTAATAACTCTCTGGGTAGTTGACAGATGTAATCTGTTCCACTTCCCTGACCTAGCTAAAGGTCCCCTCTCATATAACCTGCAAACAGGCTCTAGTCAGATGGAAGGTAGCTAAGTATACGGTATTATTCTGACACCTTCGATTGTTTAGCATTATAGTTACAGGATGCAACTCTAATGGATATGTAGGATGATATGCGGGCATCATATGGGGGGAGGGGGGTCAAGGAAGGTATTAGAGTTTAGAGATTCCAATTCTGAGTGAGATTACCCTACTTAGGGTAATTCCTTAGTGTCAGATCCTAGTACTCCTAACAACTAGAAAGAACATTTGATAAGATAGTACTCTTACAGCTATGGTATGGTGCTTGTTGATAGCTTAGAATATATGCTAGGAAATGAGTCCCATCAATTGCTCCATGAATATTACTGAAATATAACATCTTTCTCTAATATTTTTCATATTTGTGCTGGTATACTATCTAGTGAAGGATGAAAAAAGATTTCACATAAAGGTAGCAATGCCCCCAAGACCCAATAGAACTGACTATTTGATGATTGGAATTATGTAAGTCAAGTAGGCACTAGTTAAAAATACTTTAATAAATGATATATCTTACTTCGAAATTATATCCCCACTATGTTGGAAATGCGCCTGGGCCTCCCAATTGGAATCTCTATGTCCAATTATCCATTGGAATATTACCAGCTACTCCTCAACCCCTAATCCTGGTGTTGGTCTGAGTAGTACACACTCAAAAACCCAGTCACGCAAATCCATCAGTGTTGTAATTGGCATTCGAATTTAGTGTTCGTTACGGGGTAGGGCAGGGTGGGTTTTGCTCATGGGGGCCCGCCGTTACACAGGCCTGGAGGGTATATTTTGTAGGTCCTCCCTGCCCTGCCCCCGTCCGGGGCCCCTGGCGGGTGACGGGGCGGGGAAAGCTTGCAAAAACGCCCCGCCCCGTGCCGGCGAGCGGGCTGGGGCGGTGAATGGCGTCGGGGGCCCGTGTTTTTCAGTACCCCGGATGCCCCGTAACGAACTCTAATTATTGAGGTTGGAATGCCAAGGTGTCCCCGTTTGCGTCCTCCATTGGGTCCCCTACTACACCTATTGAGACGGCATGCACCATATCAAACTACTGATGTGTTCTACACTTATCATATGGGCATGTAGCACCCTGCACACCTAATAAATTTTGCTCTTCTATTAAATTTTGCATAATGCGAACCCTATTTGTTCCCCCCCCCGATCTCCTATCCAGCACCCTAGCCCACAAGTACCCTCCGCTCCCAATAGTGCATAGTATGTATCGACCAGTGCTGACAGCCCTAAATCTATCCTTTCCACATTCTTCTTTTCCTTCCATATTTCTACTGGTTTGCCCTGTCTTCCATACTGTACAGCCCCCTTCCAGACCATTCCCTAGAGACAACCATTAACAGTTTGGGCTGATGAGCACATTGCATACAAGCTAAGACAGGGGAGGTAATGGGAAAATACAGTAAAGGGAATTAAATCTAATTGTGAGCAAAAGTGATAACTAGCTCCGAGACAGGAGAAAAATTGATTTCAATCAATCACGAACTTGAACAGGAGGCAGACAGCATGTTAGGCTGGCATGGTTCTAGTTCTAGAAGGAAAAATGGGTGCCTGAAGCTGTGCAAAGTATAATGAGTGGAGTGGTTGGAGATGTTCTTATCTATGAGGCTCTACCCTACTATGCTCTTGGCATGAAACCCCCTCAGATACTATCAACCGAGAAATATACCATCTAAAAAATAAAACTATAATTGGGATGCCAGAAGCAAGTATTAGATTATTTCAAGATCATCAGCTAGCTGAATAAAAGTAACCTCTATACCTTATAGGTATTTCTCCCCTTCCTACTACATACCTTCTTCCTATCAACACAAACTCGAACCAACTTCCAAACAAACTTCACTTTACCCTACAAAAGCACCTCCAGAGCCACTTGGTACAGCTTGCTCAATAATTGCAAAAACCTACTAAGACTATCTAACTTCACAGTGGATTGAGACTCTCTTGACCAGACACTCTCCCGACTAGTTACTCTCTATCTCCAATACATATTCTTACGAGAATGTTCTCCTTTATTTACAGGAATTCACCCGGAATGCTATCTTTTAGATTTTAAATTCAAGTTACCTCCCTTTCTGGAATTCATGGTGATTTGTGCAATTTGTTTTTTGTTCTGTATAATGAAATAAAAATCTATTTAAACATTATTCTTTCTTTTACTCACTGACAGGTTAGGGCTTTCGAAAAACAAGTAGAAAGATATCACATAATTATAATATCACTTGATTTAAACTATTGATATCGTCCTTACACATCTATGGTAGGGAGTGGTAGGTATATTGTAAAACTCAATCGTCTCATCATTGACAGAAGATACAGAGGATATAGGTTCTCTTTTCCGACAACGCTAGAAATAGCAGGTAAATCCTCCATAGCCTTGAATTAATCAAGGTATTTAGATCTAATTGAGTTCCTATAAGGGCTTATATTCCTTTGCTTTTCACAGGGTTTCACATGGGATTAATTGGCTACAAAGTCATTCATGACCTTGATATGAATCACACCAAGGATTGTCTAATTCTGCAAACTCCACTTCTCCTGACAATTCGAACAATGGATAGACTACTATTTCAGTCAAACATAAGCTACTTGTATCTTTCTCCAAGTATCCAACTGAGCCAACCTTCCACATACTTGTCTTGAACTCCTACTTTACTATGAGTACCAACAACTGAATTTGGCACTGCTACCTTGATGACAAAATCTTGAGTCCAAACCCAGGCGGTTGCTAGTACTACTTGTACATTCAAAAGGCTTTTACCAAGAGTGGTAACTTCTTCACTGGGCATGGGATTATTCTGAAATTCTTCAACATCTCTATCTCTTGTACTGTTGAGTTGTTTTTCAGATCTGAGAAGAATCTCTAGAAAGCTGATGAGTTGGTCCATGAGTACTCCAAGGCTGTGACTGGGGAGAGTGATAATATCAGCCATATGGAGAATACCTAAAAGATAGTCTGCCACAGAGTCCATCTTCCTGAGGAATACACTAGCAAGTTTGTCCATAAGTGGGATTTCAAGGAGAAGAGATTGCATAAGCTTGAGAAAATAAATTCTGTCTTTTATTCAACTGGTGAGAGGTAGCTTTATAGGATCTGCTATATACACTATATGAGTTCCCTGGACTCAAAGGAGCAGTTGACATGGACTGGAAAGACTTGGGCAGTTACCCATAGGTGCGTTAGGGTTGCTGAGTTCTTTATTGATGGGTATAAAGAGTTTAACTTTTTTGTGAGTCCTTATTCCAGAGGGATCAAATAGTATCAGGAGTATTCCTATATGTCCTTTCCTAACCCTTGCCGCTTGTATTCTCCTTGAGAGGTAAAAAGTAATTGGTGTTAATATCACTTTGTCCAAGTAGTACCTTTACTACTCACTCAGGTCCATTTTCGGTAGTTCCCACAGGCAGCATCTAAGTGCGGTACCCAATGGCGGTATTCAAGGATGGTACTCCACAGTGGTATCCAAGGGTAGTATCCAAGTATGGTAAACATATCATTTTGGCAATCTTTCCAATCCATATAGTACTTGGCAGATATACAGGTATCCTCAATCTGCCTGTCTAAGACATACATTTGTATGAATCCTGAAATAGAATATCTCAAATGACCTTAGTCTTGGCATATTTAAAGGATAATCAGGGATAAGTAAAATCATAACTAATCATTCAAGTCTTAAGTTTTGATTTTACTATATATAAACTAATATACAAATGAATACTTTATTCTATTTAGGTTCCGTTAGTATAAGTACCTACAATACAAAGTCTTCACTATAAGTCTTCCAATTATTATCCCATTGAGCACATCAACTATACTATTGACTTCTATGTTCTTGTTCTGGTGGTACATCTTCAAGATTTAAGGCTGCTTGTACATGTGCAGTCTGTTTACCCTGTGCTCCACGAATAGGTCATGATTTTGTGGCCTGCCCTGGGATGACCAGAGTTTCAGTGGTGGATAGCATAAGGGGCCAAGGTTGAAATCATGTCCTGCCAGAATTTTATCAACCTCAGCAAGGCTAATTGGCTAAATGTTTTGACTGTAAGTGTTCTTTCAAGTTGTAATTAAAAATAATATTGGCATAAAATCACATGGGGCACAATTGCGTGCTAAAATAAAGCTATAGGCATAGCTATAAGGAATATTGTTTTCCTGAAAGTGATGACAGGAACAGGTCTTTTGTGCGAGATTTACAGCATAAGATTTATCATTACCTTAGATAACCTCTGCTAGGCTGTGGGTGGCGATTCGTATTGTGTTTCAATTTGACCATTCTAGACTATCGAGTATTGTCTTCATCGCAAATTCAGTGTACTGCTAGCGTTAATCTGTATTACATGCTGCAAGATACCACTTAGACCATACATCCATTGTTTTATGTCAAATTTCATTTAACATATCTAGACTTAATATCTCACGGTTAAACTTTGAGAGATTGTTTACTGATTCAACAATGTTAGAGGTTTTATGCCTGTATGATTTTCCTTTTACAAAGAAATCAGCCCATATCGCTTTGTCTATC